>NC_054540.1:0-144517 GCF_017654505.1 Polyodon spathula
TAGTCGGAGGTCATGACATTTTGCAAACCCATAACCTCCTACTGCTGCAAGCATGCCTAAGTCGTTTTTCACTCATTGTACTCTGATTTTTTTATTTTGTATTATTAAATGTTCGAGTTTTGAGTTTATTAGTGCACTATTTATGTGCTGATGTATTTTGTTTGTTTTTTTTTTTAACATTTTTTGTCAGAAAAACAAAAAGTAATATTTTCATGAAAAACATTTACTTTAAGTTTAAAAAACATGCCCTCCAGTGGAATAACAAGGAATTGCATACCAAGGGTAATGTACACGTTCGACAGCAGCTGTCTTGTGGAATTGATGTATTCTTCAAGGCATGCCATAACTCATTATTCCAGTGGAGGGCGGTGGTTTTAACTGCTTTTCTCTTAAAATTTCGACCATGATAGAAAATGCTATATTTTTCATTCACAGGACTTGTTGGCCAGGTAGCTCAGTTAATAGAGCAGCAGACTGATGATCTCAGGGTTGTGGGTTCAAGCCCCCTTTGAGTGTTAATGTTAAATACAGTTCCTGATTGCAGGCATGTGCTCCATTGTTTGTTACACTTGGTGCACAGAGTTCAATTACTTAGTGCTGTAGTCTTTCATTTTTAAAGAATAAACCTTAAAAACAATGTTGCACACCATCCCACCTCAGACAGATAGATAACACAGGGGTCTGGTTCACTAACCCTGCATACATATCAGTGTTGGTGGACAGGGTTCAGATCTAGGCAAAAAAGTTCAATGTGAAATTAAATGTTTCGTTTTTTACATTTATTGTCACAGAATCTTTGAGGCAATGTTAAAGGTAAACTCAGCAGGAGGCGAGTTGCTGGTCTATTTCACCATCCTTGCAACCCCTCAGCTGCACCCGTGAAGAATTCAAATACCTGGGAGCATTTGAGTGGAGCTTTGAGCAGCTTGTGGCTGGCTCAGTTGGCCTCTGATTCTCTTGGCAGCTGGTTCAAGTCCCACATGAGATACACAATATGTCTTTTCCCTCATTCTCTGAACTATTATTTAATTTACCTTAGGGACCTACTGTATAACAGGTTTGGGTTTGAAAATCCCTCCTCTCTTCAGTGGCATGAAACGCTGCATGCGTGCATGTGCAGTCTCTGACAAGAGAAGTGAATCTCATATACAAGGTTACACTGCTAGACTGTCACAAGGAGTCAGGTGGTGCAGTGAGCTTATTCACTAGGCCTGCCTGGCTCTCCCCTTGGAAGTCTGGTTTCAAAGTCAGCTCACAGTACAAGTAAATGGAGTTTGAAACCAGACCCATGACACAATGGCACAGCATGGCTGGTGTTCTCTGGTTAAGACATTTAACCTTGTATATGAGTTGAGAATCCTGACTGATTTCACAGTTGCAGTGTTTCATGCCACTGAAGGGGGGGGGGAATTATGAAACACACACCTATTACACAGCAGGGATACCAGGGTCAACACTACAAGTGTGAAGACAGTGTGGTCCAGTGGTTAAAGTCCAGGGGCTTGTAAGCAGAAGATCACTGGTTCAGCTCCCATTGACAAACTCCCTATCCATCCTACAGATGAGATGTTAAATCAATGTCCTATTGTAAGTGACTGCATGTAATGCACAGTTCACACCCTACTCTGGTAAAATGCTTTGTGATGGTGGTCCACTGTGAAAGGTGCTGTGTGTGTGTGTGTGTATATATATATATATATATATATATATATATATATATATATATCTATGATAATATCTATATCTATATATATATTATATATATATAGATATATATAATAGACTCTGTGGATAAAAAAATATAAAAATTTTTTTTTTTTTATATTGTGTCCCTTGACGAAGGACACAATATATTTAAAAAAAAACATTTTTATATGGAAGCCACAGAGTTATTAGATAGATACATATATACACACACACACACATAGCACCTCTAGCAGTTTGTGCAGACTCGGCACTGACATTCCTGCAGACCAACACAATGCCGCGTCAGCAAGCAGCGAGATCAGCTGATTCGTGTGTCAGCTGACCGCGGGACAGTGAAAAACAACTTCCTGAGACACAAAGGGCAGCCGAGCACAGAGAACAGCGCGCCGAGAGAGCAGCCGAGCACAGAGGGGTAACAGCGCGCCGAGAGAGCAGCCGAGCACAGAGGGGTAACAGCGCGCCGAGAGAGCAGCCGAGCACAGAGGGGTAACAGCCGAGCACAGAGGGGTAACAGCGCGCCGAGAGAGCAGCCGAGCACAGAGGGGTAACAGCGCGCCGAGAGAGCAGCCGAGCACAGAGGGGTAACAGCGCGCCGAGAGAGCAGCCGAGCACAGAGGGGTAACAGCGCGCCGAGAGAGCAGCCGAGCACAGAGGGGTAACAGCGCGCCGAGAGAGCAGCCGAGCACAGCGGGGTAACAGCGCGCCGGAGGAAACTGCTACACATATACAAGCGATTTATTGCCCAGAGTGTTTATCTGTGCAACGTCGCGAGTCACAGAGGATCACGGAATCGAAACAGAACCATTGTCTGAAACCGGTGAGTCCAGTCGGTAAATCAAAAGTGAACACTGATATACAGTGACTGTTGTTATCAGCAAGTTTGTATCGCTAGTAAGGACGCATTAAAAATGAAAAGTGATATACAGTGACTATTGTTGTCAGCATGTTTAGCTAAGAAGACCGAAACAGTATTTGTTCTTTAACACAGAGGGACTGGTTTTGCCCGGTAAAGCATGTAGTCGACATTCCTATAGTAGCCTAGGGGATTAGTGGAAACGTACAGGGCAGCGTCAATAACTAAATACATACGGCGTCAATACAGGCAACAAATAATAATTGTGTGCGCGATGTGTCCGCTTTTCTTTTCAGTATAATATACCCTGACCCCTGCAGTCAGGGGCGGAGCAATACCAAGCGCAACTGCACTCGGGGTGGGGGGGTCCGAAAGGATTTATTTATTTATTTATCTATCTATCTATCTATTTGTATTTATTTATTTATTTGTTCGTTTGTTTAACAATGGTAATATCCTTCGCATTTATATTTGCATACGTTACACATTTGTATCACTGTAGCTGCCGGTGTGCGGTACCAGTATTTCAGATTGTATCCTCCCTCATTTCGACTGGTATCGCTATTGTCTTAATTACCTGTTTTCCCCGGAGCAGGGGCGTGACTAGGAATGGAAATGTGGGTGGGTCCCATCTTCGGGTGAACGGGCAAGTACCAAAGGTCTGACCTCACATCAAATAGTTTACATTACAAACATGATTAAAATTAATTAAAACTCTGAATACATCAATACATGTGAATGTACGGTGCCGAGTGAAGCAAGGCGCTTTTCTTAAAGTTTATAACAGTTGCTCGTATACACTACAAATACAGAGCACACTGCATACAACCTCCTGAAACAAACGCACTGTGCGCAATAACTGCGAAAATTAATTTAACAAAAAACTGCAAACAGAAACTAAAAATATCCCCATTAAAAAAAAAAAATAAAAAATAGCCTACTTGATCTAAACTTAAGCACCCGCCTTTGGGGCGCACAGTTGACGTTTATTTTATTTTATTTTTTTATAAATTTACTTAAACCTGGCATTCACATAGGCGCAGATTTGGGTGGGCCTGGGTGCAAACTGCCCGGGACGCTGGAATGAGGCACGTCTTCATGGAAGGTTTTGGGGTACTTTTCAGCACAGACTTATAGTCTGTGTGCACCATTCATCCTGTAGTTTAGATGGAAGCTGTTGGGTGGCTCTAAAATAAACTACAACAAATCAACATGCCTGTATTTCTGATTTAAAAATAATAACAACAAATGTCTGTGCAGAACTGTGAATTCTGTAATCATTTCTGTGATTGCAGAAGTGGGGAATCCTGGTCGGGTTAGTGATTAAACCTGTTCATTAATGATTAAAAATAGTCTAGTGTTGGATGTAAAGATGTTTGCAAAATAAAATGAAGTAGGTGAGTAGAAAACATTCTTATCACGTACTGTTTCATACATACTAACATTCTGACAATTAAATATAGTTAAATATTGAACACTTGATTTGCTATTTTGATGCTTATAAATAAGGGTTAAATTAGCTTTTGAGGAGGGTGCCCCCAATGAGGTCCTGCAATGGGGCCCATCTTCCTCCACCACTGGGATTGCACCATGCATTGAGTCTGAATTGTGGGTAATAATAATAATAATAATAATAATAATAATAATATATATTTATATAGCGCCTTTCATAGTGGACCACCATCACAAAGCGCTTTACAAGATACGAGACTAGGGTGTGTGAACTATGCATCAGCTGCAGAGTCACTTACAACAATGTTTCACCCGAAAGACGGAGCACAAGGAGGTTCAGTGACTTGCTCAGGGTCACACAGTGAGTCAGTGGCTGAGCTGGGATTTAAACTGGGACCTCCTGGTTATAAGCCTGTTTCTTTAATCACTGAACCACACAGTCTCCTAAACGCTTTATTTTGCATGGCATAAATTAATATTAAATAGATATGCAATTGCATAATGTGAAATTAATATTTAATAAATATGCAGTAGCTGGTTTCTTGCTCAATGTTAACCAAATGTCGATTGAAAATGTAATTCCATGTCATGCCCGTTTATTATGTTTTGTTACCCTTGAAAATATGTAACAGTGTCCCATTGTTTACATGTGTTTAATTGAAAATACAGTTAACCTGACTTAAATGTTAATGAAAAGTAACAAGGATTAATTGAATGTAAATGTTAATATCAATTGCATATCTATTAAATAATAATTTCACATTAATTGTGTAATAATATGAATTTATGCCACACAATAGAAAGCGTTAATGAATCGCGAGTCTCTTCCCTCCAGTTTAGAGCAGCAGGTTCTCTCAGTGATGCGGGCCTCACTTCCTCTTATACTGTTTCAGCTGTGGCCGTGACTCCTGTGTGACCCGCGATGGACACTACTGGTCTGACTCGTGGTGTTTTGGGCTCCGGACCCTCGGACGGGAACTTCTCGTCTCTCTGCCCCAACGGGTCTGTGTGGGTGTGGGAGGGGCTGCGGGAGTGTGCTGAGGACAGCCGGGACATGGCCAGCTTGATCCTGGGGCTGCTCTCCATCGTGTGCTTCATGGTGTCATCACTGCCGTGGGTATAGCATCCTCACACACACTCACTCGCACACTGACACACACTCATACTGACACACTCTGACACACACTCACATTCACTGACTCACACACTGACACACACTCTCATACTGACACACTCGGACACACACTCACATTCACTGACTCACACACTGACACACACTCTCATACTGACACACTCGGACACACACTTAAGAACATAAGAACATAAGAAAGTTTACAAACGAGAGGAGGCCATTCGGCCCATCTTGCTCGCACTCACTCGCACACTGACACACACTCTCATACTGACACACTCTGACACACACTCACATTCACTGACTCACACACTGACACACACTCTCATACTGACACACTCGGACACACACTCACATTCACTGACTCACACACTGACACACACTCTCATACTGACACACTCGGACACACACTCACATTCACTGACTCGCACACTGACACACACTCTCATACTGACACTGACGCACACACTCTCACATTCACTGACTCACACACTGACACACTCTCATACTGACACACTCTGACACACACACTCTCACTGACTCGCACACTGACACACACTCATACTGACACACTCTGACACACACACTCTCGCATTCACTGACACACACTCTCATACTGACTCGCACACTGACACACACACTCTCACATTCAGTGACGCACACACTGACTCGCACCCTGACACACATACACACACTCTGACACACATACACATATCTATTAAATAATAATTTCACATAAATTTTGTAATATGAATTTATGCTACGCAATAGAAAGCATTAATTACACACTCTGACACACACACACTGATACACACTCAGACACACACACACTGACACTGATACACACACTGATAAACACTCTGACACACACACACACACTGAGGAGAGCGCAGCAGCAGGGCTCTGTTGTTTGGGGGGTGATGAATTTGACACTTGGGAACTCGGGCATGAACATTCTGTTCATTCTGAGAATGAGTGGGAGTGTGTGAGTGTCACTCTGTGTATGAGTGTGTTACTCTGTGATTGTGTGTGTGTGTCTCTCTGTGATTGTGTATGTGTGAGATAGCGTCACCCTGTGTGTGTCACTCTTGTGATTGTGTGTGTGTCACCCTGTGATTGCGTGTGTGAGAGTGTCATTCTGTGATTGTGTGTGTCACTCTGTGATTGCGTGTGTGAGAGCGTGTCATTCTGTGATTGTGTGTGTAACTCTGATTGTGTGTATGTGAGCGTGTCACTCTGATTGTGTGTGTGTGTGTGTGTGTGTGTGTGTGTGTGTATGTGAGTGAGATGCACACACACACAAGGACATGCTCTCACACACACTGAGACACGCACACTGTATCTCTCTCTCTCTCTCTCTCTCTCTCTCTCTCTCTCTCTCTCAGGCAGTATCACAGGTCCTGTAAGTCTGGCAATATGGACCAGGCCTTGTCAATATGGTTCCTATTGGGCTGGCTGGGAGGAGATTCCTGCAATCTGATTGGCTCCTTCCTGGCTGATCAGCTTCCTTTGCAGGTCAGTCTGTACTGGGATCCCTATTTTGTGTTCCCAGTCCTAGTGTGTGCAGTCTGCAGTATAGTGTGTAGTTAATTGTGTAGTATAGTGTGAGCAGTGTGTAGTGCAGTCTGCAGTATAGTGTGGAGTAAATTGTATAGTATAGTGTGTGCAGTGTGTAGTGCAGTCTGCAATATAGTGTGCAGTGAATTGTGTAGTATAGTGTGTGTAGTGCAGTCTGCAGTATAGTGCGCAGTGTATTGAGTGTCTAGTCTCCTGGCCTGTGTCGTTCAGTGTTCGCTGTCTCCTCACAGAGCTACACTGCAATGTACTACGTGGTGGCAGACCTGGTGATGCTGGGGCTCTACCTTTACTACAAGATGAAGAACAGGAACACAGAGCAACGTAAGTCAGCTTCCCCTGCGCTCCTGTCTATGTGTGTGTCTCAGTGTCTGTGTGTCTCAGAGTGACTCTGTGTGTGTGTCACAAAGACGGCTGCAGTGGGTGATGTCAGACCAGAAACCAGGAACCACGAAATGAACAACAGCGGTGGAGTTTGGTGAAGCTGAACGATTGGTATCGCTTAGCATTTAATAATTAAACAAGCAGAAAATAAAAGGTTGCAAGACAAACAAAACACAGGACACGGCACTTTCGCCAAAATAGAGACAAACGAAACAGACTACACAGACAAAACATGGTGAGCTTGTATTTTAACTGTTCTTACTATTCTAACCTCCGTCTCCAATCCTGTTCTCCACTCACTGAACACACAACCCTGAGTGAGTGAAAACATGCAGCTTTTATGCAACAGTACCGAGACTCGATTGCTAATCAATCATTCAATTGGAGTCTCGGTACAACTGCACGTGAATTAATAAAAGTGCAATTCCCTGTGCTTGCATATTATTTTACTTGCATGTGAAGTGCTGTGCAATCCTCCTGTCTAAATACAAAATATACATTTTAAACACTTGTGCTCGCAACCCATATTTATATCCCATGTATTTTATTCATAAACACTAACATTAAACACACTGCATACAACAGAAAACACTTATAAACATAAAGGGGTGGGACACTCCGCCACAGTGTCTCGGAGTGTGTATGTGTCTCTATTATCAGTCTGTCTCTCCTCCTGGTAGCGGAGTGTTGAACGCAGTGTGTGTGTGTCTCAGTGTGTCAGTGTCTGTCTGTTATCAGCCTGCCTCTCCTCCAGGTAGTGGAGTGTTGAACGCAGTGTGTGTCTCAGTGTCTCTCTGTTATCAGCCTGCCTCTCCTCCAGGTAGTGGAGTGTTGAACGCAGTGTGTGTGTCAGTGTCCCTCTATTATTAGCCTGTCTCTCCTCCAGGTAGTGGAGTGTTGAACGCAGTGGGTGTGTTCTCTCTTCTCGGAGTCTCAGCCTCCCTGTCACTCTTCAAGGGGGCGGGGCTGCACAGTGACACATCCCCAGGGTTCAGAGGTCGTGTGCTGCTGTCCTTCGCTGTGGAGGTGAGTGACTCCAGGGATCATGGAAGTCCTGGCCAGTCTTGCTCACATTGAAACGAGTGTTTGGATCCTATAGTTTGGGCGGCGGCTCTGTTTTCTCATGGGGGAGTGGGAGAGGGGGGGGTGGGTGTTTTCTCTCCACCCCCCCCTCCCCCCCCCCCCCCCCCCCCCCCCCCCCCCCCTCCTCTCTCGCTCGCCAGTCTCTCACCAGCTTGGAGATTGTGGGCTTCGTCATCGGCTCTGTCTCGTCAGTGCTGTACCTGTGCAGTTCCCGCGGGCCGCAGCGCTCTACACCAATGTGGTTTCACTTAAAGAGAGGACTTTGACTTTAGACTTTGACTTTTAAGATCCTTTATTAAACTTTCCAAATAAAATCCATTAAAATTCAATAAAGGTAAAACCCAACAAAAATTAAGATTCCTACTGCCTCAGCAGAATTACAAAATCCTAAAATACATCATGTTCTCCTTAAAAACAGATTTTAAACAAAATAAAAGGATCATAAAAAATCAATAGTGTTTTCTTTCTGTTAAAAACAAATTAAAGCCAAAATTTATAAAAACACTAAAAAAAAACAAAATTAAAATTAGAACAAAAACTGGAGCTCCCCCTCCTCACTCACAGCACAGAAGGTGTCTCCCACACACCACCTCTCCTGGAAGTCCTCCAGGTTATTATTTAGTTAAAAAAATTCAAAATCCACTCTTATCCGGCTGACCACCAACACCCTGAACTGCAGCACGGCATCAGTCAGCCCGGTCCCAGAGATACTGTTCTTTCTGGATTTTTAAAATGGCTAATTTTGCCTGACCCATTATAAAATTAATTAAAACACACCTGCTTCTCTTTTTAAAACTGTAGGGAACCCCAAAGATAAAAAGCTCTTTGGTGAACTCCTCGCCCAGGCCCTGCAGGAGCTCCTATAAGAGATGGAAGAGTGGTCCTAGCCTAACACACTCGCTGTACATGTGGAACACTGTCTCCTCTGCAGAGCAGAAACAGCACTCTGAGCTATTACTGGAATCAACTCTGTGGAGAAACCTGCCGGTGGACACAATACAGTGCAGGATCCTCCACTGCAGGTCCCCCGCTCTTTTGGTGAGGGGCATTTTATACAGCACCCTCTGAAGAGTCTTTAACTGTGTTAAAGTTGAGTGGCGTTCCCTCATTCCCTCCATCCCCCTCTCCTTCACCTACTGCTGGACACACTAGCAGCCCTGGAAAGATGGTCTTGTCTCTGCCCTGTGCCTCCCTGAGCTCTGGGGAGAGAAAGCTGCTCAGCTCACTAACCATTTTCTCTGCCAGCCTCTGAGTGCCAGCCCAGCCGCCCGGCCAGCTGTGTAGCAGTCAACTAGCAGGTTGATGGCTTGGTCACTTCTGCCCTCACAAAATCGGCACAGAGCACCATTGACTGAAAGAAACGTTCAGGGAAGAGCGGATTGAAGAATAGGGGCTCCTTCAACAGGACCCTGCCTGTCAGAGACCCCTCATCTCTCTCCACCCTCACTGCCCTCCAGGCATCTAAAACACTCAAGTAAAAACAAGGGAGACCTATTTTAGCTAGTCCAGTACTCTCAATTAAAAACTGGTGTTTCTCTATCCCCAGCCCCCTTACTCTGCTGAGGAAAAAACAAGCCAGCCTCTTCCAATGAGCCTCCTCCCCAGCGTACAGGAGCCTCTGAACCGCTTGCAGTCTGAAGGCTGCTACCCTGCTGGCAATGCTGACCAGCTCCTGCCCCCCTTCATCAGTGGGGAGATGCAGGACTGCTGGCCACAACCAATGTCTCCCGCTCCAGAAGAACTCCAACAGTATTCTCTGGATCTCTTGCACCATACCGCGGGGAGGGTCCAGACACAGCAGCCTGTGCCACAGCATGGAGGCCACCAGATTATTGATCACCAAGACCCTTCCCCTAAAGGACAGCTGGGCCAGCAGTCCCCTCCATCTCTGCAGTTGTCCCCTCACCCTGTCCACCAGGCCGTCACAGTTTTTCTGCACATAGGTCTCCGCTCTGAAAAACCAGAACATAAAAGCGAAACAGGTCTCCTTTCTTGGGCAGTAATGTGATTACTACCCTCCTGCAACTGAGGGGCAGTTCTTTATCCTGGATGCGCTCTCCCAGCACCTGCAAAAAGTCCTATCCAATCACAGTCCAGAATTTTTAAAAAATTTCAGCGGGCAGTCCGTCAGTGCCAGGAGCTTTTCCATTTGAAAGCTGTGTAACAGCAGTGGTCAGCTCCTGATATGTTAGCAGCTTTTCTAATCGATGCTATTCTTCTTCGCTAAGGGTGGGCAAATCCTGAAGCAGCAGGTCCATATCCTGCTGGTCACATGGCTCTTTACTATATAATTCAATATAAAATTTTACTGCCTCCCTGCTAATCTCCTCCCGGCTGTACAGCTCCCTGCCGCAAGGCATCTGGGTGCAATGCATCTGCCCGCTGTCTGCTCTCCTCCTTTCCAAGCCAAAAAAGAAACTGGAGGGGGTGTCTGTGTCTTTCAGTTCTATGAAGCGAGAGCGCACCAGCGCCCCCTTCACTCTCTCCTTCATCAAGCTGCCCGGCATGTGTTTCTGCTCCCTCAGGGTTTGCAGGGTCTGCTCCTGGTGGTCTGTGTCCAGGCTGCTCTGTAACTGGAGAATTTTAAACTCCAACTCTCTCACTGCTGCGTTCAGTGACCCGGTTGAATTGAGTGTGTACTGCTGGCAAAAGATTTTAATCTGTGTTTTGCTAATGTCCCACCATTTTATAGAGTGTTTATTTTTTACTTTCTTTTTTTTAGTTACCACCACAAGTGACTCATCATTTTAAGTAACTTCATTTTGTGAAAGACCGCGTCTGAGTCTGTTTAGCTTCGGCTGTGGTGTTGGCGGCTCCATTCCATTCAACGGCTCCCTGGTCTCTCCGAGGGCCAGACTCCGAGGGGGGAGCCGACTCATCCTCCCTCTCACCCCCAACATCCCAGCCTCCTCCCTGCCATAAGTGCCCTGCTCCTGCCTTTCCTCATTTCTGTTTTTTCTCAGGCAGGCTCTCCTTTGATGTACCTGTTCCCAACAGTTAAAGCACTGCATTGTGTCTGAACTAACAAATACAACACAGCCCGTACCCTCCACACTGAAGCTCCAAGCTACATCAACCATCTGCCCCGGGTTATTCAGCAGTAAAAACGCCTGTCTCCAAAAAGACAGGACGTGCTTAACTTTAGTATTTTTACACCCTAATGGAATGTTTTTAATTGGGGAGACCAGCCTGCCATACCGGGCAAGTTCATTCTCCAAGGTCTCTTTTTTTATTACCTTGGTTACAGGGGTTACTAAGGGGAACACTTGAATAAAATCTCCTTTGACTGAAAAACCTTCCTCCACCAGTTGATTGACCAGCGATACCTCTTTTAAAAAGATGACAAACCTCTTATTCATGCGGGAAGCCGACACTGTGTTTTCATAACTGACTACGTCTCCTACTGCCAGCAGGCACTCCTCCACCGACACGCCGGTATCCAGCAAGCAGCTAACCCCGTGTTGGCGGCTGAGAGCTCCCAGTCCTCCAGAGTGAGATCCCATAACGGGACCTACACACACACAACACTACTCAGTAAACGATAAAATGCATACCAAAACAACGAAACAAAGATATATAAACAAACTAAACGATTAACAAATAATTATAGAAAATGGAAAAAAAAAATTAGCAAAAAAACACCCCCCTACCACACCAGCATTCAAACGCTACTGCCTCCCTGCAAGCTCAGAGAGGGAGAGATTGATTAATTCATTATCTGGCCCTAAAAAAAGAATTTCCCTTGGCAGAATATCTGATCAGGGTCAAAAACACAAAACATAGACAGATCCTGACCAAGTACAGACTCGGTGACCACAGGCTGGCCATCGGAACTGGACGGCACAAAACACCTGGATTGCCAAAAAAATAAGGCTGTGCTGTCACTGTGATCTGGGAGAGGTCGAGATAGGAATGCACTTCCTGTTGTCCTGCCCAAAATACACAGAGATACGGGAGAGAGATAGCCCCCAATTTAAAAACCAAATGGCAGATTTCAACCTCCTCTGCAATTAGAGTACAATCCCCATCCTTCTGGGAGAGGAGGAGCGAACTACAAATCTAGCAGCACAATATGTGTCTGCCAACCATAACCTGAGGGACGGTGTGTAGACGCCCTGCATACACGACCGTGGGTTACTGTACAATGTTTTTTGTGTTTTATGTTCTGTAATTTTATCTCTGTTTTATTATTTCTGTTTTGTATTATAAAAGCTTTGGCAATGCTGTGTGTGTGTGTGTGTGTGTGTGTGTGTGTGTGTGTGTGTGTGTGTGTGAGTGAGTGAAGGAGAGTGTGAGTGAGTGAAGGAGAATGTGAGGGAGTGAGTGAGTGAGGAGGAGTGAGGGAGTGTGTGTGAGGAAGTGAGGGGTAGTGAGTGAAGGAGGGAGTGTGTGAGTGTTCTGTCTATATGTGCATGAGAGAGAGTGTGTGTGTGTGTGAGAGAGAGAGAGAGAGAGAGAGAGAGAGTGTGTGTGTGTGTGTGTGAGAGGGGGAGTGAGTGAAGGAGAGTGTGTGAGGGAGTGAGTGAAGGAGAGTGTGTGAGGGAGTGAGGGGTAGTGAGGGAGGGAGGGAGGGAGGGAGTGTGTGAGTGTTCTGTCTATGTGTGCATGAGAGAAAGAGTATGTGTGTGTCTGTGTGAGAGAGAGAGAGCCTGTGTGTGTGTGTGTGCGTGTGTATCTTAGTGGATGGATGGAGAATCAGATCTGGTTTATGACATTTTCCAATTTCTAAATCTAATTATGCCTCCCCCATCCTCAGTATAAGAGGAAGTCAACTGCAGGTGTGTCCTTCTTCCTGTTTGCGCTGGTGATTCTGGGAAACATGATGTACGGACTGAGCGTGCTCCTGAAGAACCCGGAGCGTGGACAGGCTGAGGGGAACTACGTGCTGCACCACCTGCCTTGGCTGATAGGGAGCCTGGGGACCCTGAGCCTGGACATCATCGTATCCTTTACCTTTGAAGAGAGAGAGAGAGAGAGAGAGAGAGGTACTGCACCCTCCTCCTTTACACTGTAGAGAGAGATGTACTGCGCCCATCCTCTTTACAATGTAGAGAGAGAGAGACATACTGCACCCTCCCCCTTTACACTGTAGAGAGAGAGACGTACCGCACCCTCCCCCTTTACACTGTAGAGAGAGAGACGTACTGCACCCTCCCCCTTTACACTGTAGAGAGAGAGACGTACTGCACCCTCCCCCTTTACACTGTAGAGTGATGTACTGCACCCTCCCCCTTTACACTGTAGAGAGAGACATACTGCACCCTCCCCCTTTACACTGTAGAGAGAGATGTACTGCACCCTCCCCCTTTACACTGTAGAGAGAGAGATGTACCGCACCCTCCCCCTTTACACTGTAGAGAGAGATGTACCGCACCCTCCCCCTTTACACTGTAGAGAGGGAGAGAGACTTACTGCACCCTCCCCCTTTACACTAGAGAGAGAGAGACTTGCTGCACCCTTCCTCTTTACACTGTAGAGAGAGAGAGACATACTGCACCCTCCCCCTTTACACTGTAGAGAGAGACGTACTGCACCCTCCCCCTTTACACTGTAGAGAGAGAGAGAGACGTACTGCACCCTCCCCCTTTACACTGTAGAGAGAGAGAGAGACATACTGCACCCTCCCCCTTAACACTGTAGAGAGAGAGAGAGACATACTGCACCCTCCCCCTTAACACTGTAGAGAGAGAGAGAGACATACTGCACCCTCCCCCTTTACACTGTAGAGAGAGAGACGTACCGCACCCTCCCCCTTTACACTGTAGAGAGGGAGAGAGACGTACTGCACCCTCCCCCTTTACACTAGAGAGAGAGAGACGTACTGCACCCTTCCTCTTTACACTGTAGAGAGAGAGACATACTGCACCCTCCCCCTTTACACTGTAGAGAGAGAGACATACTGCACCCTCCCCCTTTACACTGTAGAGAGAGACATACTGCATCCTCACCCTTTACACTGTAGAAAGAGATAGAGAGAGACATACTGTACCCTCATACTGTACCCTCACCCTTCATACTGAAGACAGAGACGTACTGCACCCTCCCCCTTAACACTGTAGAGAGAGAGAGAGAGAGAGAGAGACATACTGCACCCTTACCCTGTCTGGGACCCTGAGTCTGGACACCGTTCTGCACAGTTAAGAATCATGTCATGTTAACATATTAAATTGCACACTGCATACTACATGAAAAACTGACAGTTGAAAGACTTGGTCTCCTTGACGGAAGCCCCTCCCTCAGATTGCCCTGCAGTTCCTGATGTATCAAAACCCGCCCTTTCCTTGACGAAGTGAACCTGAAGCCCCTCCCTCAGATTGCCGCTGCAGTTCCTGATGTATCAAAACCCGCCCCATAAAGAGAACAGCGAGGAGAGCGCCACACTGCTGGGCAAGGAGAGTAACGACAGCGTGTACGGCTGACAGGATCCTGCCTCTGGGGGGGTTGTGCGGTTGCGTGCATGTGTATTATATATAATGTATGTATGTTTTAATTGTCAAGCAGTCTCATGGTTTGAAAACACTAATGTTCTCACAAGGAGTTTGAAAAGGAAACTCTTTTAAAGGCTCAGATGTTTCCAGTCCTGAGCTGCTTCTGGAACGAGGGTTTAAATCCCCTCGCAGTCAGACTGTTGTCGTTATCCCCCCCGAACTCTGATTTTAATCATCTTCTCAAAGTGCAGCAGCAGACTGGGTTGTAACTGCAGTTCCTGTAATTGGCGTACTTGCTGGCCACACATTTTCATTGCAACTGTTTAACTGTTCAGAACTCTGGTCGTTCCAAAGTTGTGCACACACGACAGGGAGGTAAAGGGAATTTGAATGGCGCTCTCTAATTGATGTGGTCTGGGTACTGAGCACTGCTCTTCAGCTGTGTTGTTGTTCAAACCTCAGTCAGGTGCTGCATTCATCAGCCTGCTTTTATAATATAATAATCTATAAAACTGCAATGCTTTCTTCTTGCAGCAGGGGGCGCTGTATTTGTTGTTTACTTACAGGTAGGCTGTTTTGAAATGTCCTGGCCCACTGCAAGGTACACAGTGCCATCACTGTATATAAATTTGTATTGTAGAAGTACTGTATATTAGGGCACTTCAATCACAAGTGCCCCCTGTTGGGGAAAGCGCAGCAGTGCATGTGGAGGTCATTTCTTATCTATTACTTTGTACTGTAAATGTTTACAATGAAACATGAACATTTTAAATATTGGACGACGTTGTATAATAAAAACAAAGTCTAGAAACTGTCTGGTGGTAGTAGTGTGTTTTTTTTTTAAACCAGGAATATATTAACATGATGCCAACAGCTCTGAATATTAACCTGCTAGAGGCATTTACACTAGAAGGCCACTAGAGGTCATCTTACTATGTCAACTAAACAGAAGTGTTGTTCCAATTCTAGCCACTGGAGGTCACTCTCACTTCAACAGTCTCAGTTAAGGAATAAATGATCAGAAAAAGCAAACGCACAACATTCTAAATTTTTAAAGTTATTTTTCCAGAGTTTTAGCCTAATGAAGATATCGATAAAGACTAACCAAGTTTATTGTCCATTCCTGTCCGCTCAGGCAGTGCAGCTGGTTTCTATTGTGTGAGCTGTTTGCACAGTGCATGCTGGGAGCTCAGCTCTGACTCTTTACTGGAACAAGAGCCTGCTGTGAGTGGATAAGCAGAATCCCACAAGACTGCGCTCAGGTTCCCTTGAAACAGTGGAGACTGCGCTCGGGTTCCATTTAAAGAATCCATAAGACCAGTTTGCTTTAGACCAGTTTTCAATTTTCTTGTCATTGTTATCATGGTGGAGGCTCCAGTAACAGAGATCTTTCTCAGGATTGTAAGATTCAAAAAAAAAAAAAATTCCATTGGAAATACAGCTGTGTTGTGTTTGTACTATTGTTACATTTGAATCAAAGAAACAAAACACTTGTAATGAAAGAACGGGACTACGCAGGGTGAGCCGTCTGGCACAGGAAAACAAACTCTTATTGCATTTTTCTGTGTTTAGTGGAGAGCAGAGAGCAGGCAGGCTGTACTGTAGAGAGTGAGAGCTGAGAGCGCACACACACACACAAAGCTGAGAGTAGCCAGGTTATGGTTCGGGTGTGGGAGTGGGAGTGGGGAGCGGACACTCACACGCGCACACGCAGGGAGAAAGGAGAGGAGCTGGGTTAGGATTAGGGTTAGGGTGTGGGAGAGGGGAGCTGACACTCGCATGCACACAGGCAGAAAGGAGAGGAGCTGGGTTAGGGTATGGGAGAGAGAGATGGGGCACGGAGAGAGGGGACACAGAGAGAAGGAGAGGGGAGAGGGTTATGGTGATAGGGGAACAAGAAGAGGGAGATGGGGCAAGGGGAAAGAGGGAACGGACATGGTTATGGGAGAGGGACTATCCCCTCTCCCCCCTGGGAGGGAAGGGGGGGGTGTGGGGATTGGGAATGAAGAGAGAGAGAGGGGAATAGGTAGAGGTACAGGGGCATTGGGATAGGGGAACGGAAAGAGGGAGACAGAGACGGAGACGGAGATGGAGATGGGGCACTGGGAGTGGGAGAGGAAGAGGGCCAGGGGGTACAGGGAGAGGGAGAGGAAACATTAAGAAGAAAAGAGTTATGGGGAGAAGGGGCACAAGAAGAGGTGGACGGTGTACAGGGAGGGGGTACAGGAGAGGAAGAGGGGCACGGGGAGAGATATGGGGAGAGGGAGAGAGATATATAAAAATATAGTACTGTTAATAATTTTGTTATTAATTGTTTGAATTGTATGTTTATTTTTTTATGTAAAAGCTTTGGCAACATTGTAATGAACATGTCATGCCAATAAAGCACTGTTTGAATTTGAGTTTGAGAGGACAGCGAGAGAGAGAGAAAGAAGGGAGAAGAGAGGAGAGACAGAAAGAGAGGCAAAGAGAAGAGGAGAGGAGAGATAGAGGAGACAGAAAGAGAGGAGAGATAGTAGAGAAGAGAGTAGAGGAGAGGAGAGAGAGTGAGGAGACAGAAAAAGAGGAGAGACAAATGGTTGGTTGAAAAGAATTGTGGGATATATGGGGTCGAGTCATAGACGCAAAGGTATATTTTAAGGTTTTAAAGCATTTCCTACCATTCTTTTCAACGTCCCGTCCCTGCCTAGTCGTTGAGCACCACAGCGCAAGCGGCACATTCAAATTTCAAACTGCACAGAAAGACACAGAGCATGTGGCTTATTTGTATTTAAGCTACTGACTGTCTCTGTTGCACCAAATACTGTTTTGTTTTTAGCCTTATTTTTATTTTCATTGGCAGACTCTGGATGCAAGTACAGTGCTGGCACATCATTTGCTAAAATTATATTAAGCAAGGCTCCGGGTAAATATATAAATAAAGAAACCAGTGTATTTTTTAGCATTAGTACAAGAAGACCATGTAGGGAATTAAAATGAATGGACTATAGAATAGTTGCTTTTTTGTAACTATTTAATTGGTTTAAAAGCAAACAAGATTATCCATAAACGAATGTTCACAGAAAATAAACATAAAAAGAGAATTTCGAGAAAAGCTGCCACGAGGCCCTGTCGCTGCTGATTGGTTGTTTCTGTGTGCTTTGAAAAGGGAGTTTCGTCTTCCAGAATATCAGCATATAATCTGGGAGCTTTTGAAGGTGTCGATTTCCATAACTTTCTTGTTGAAGGCTGTCAAAAGAGGAGGAGTGGGTGGTTTTTAGTCTTGAGAATACTCGTCCATCCCCTCGCTGTGCTTCGAGATTGCTCTGGTTGTGTGTGTGTTCCTGTCTCTTCACAGGGCTGTGACAATGCAAGTTAGTTTCAGTGTTAGTGCTCACTCTAGTCTGTCTCAATTGATAAGATGAACTGTGTGTGTGTTCCTGTATCGTGATAGGTTTGCAAGGATGAAAATGTGGTTTCAATATTTAATGCTCATCCCCTCACTGTCTGTGAGGTTGAGAAGGGCTCCACAGTCTGGAGTCTGGTCTCAGAGAAGCTCAACATACCTGTCAATCAACAGGGACTCCTCTGCAAAGGCAAGGCGCTGGCAGGTAGGCTGCAGAGCACAGCTCAGCTCAGTCTCAGATCAGCACTCAATTAAAAAGCATGCATGTTGTTCTACATATCTGTATCAACAGTAAAACCTACAAACAAAGTGTTTTCAATTTTTTATCATCTTTGAGTTGCATGAAGTCTTTCAATGTGACTGGTCTTTAATCTCTCCTGTCTCTCCCCCTCCCTCTCTCAGATGAGCACAGACTGTCGCACTACTCCATTGGTCCCGATTCGAAGCTGAACCTCGTTGTGAAGCCCCCAACAGAGAAAGTGTCACCCGAGCAAGAACAGCACTCCCTGCATCACCCCTCATCTCACCCTGGGTCAGCGTGGCACAGCCTGCCTGCTGTTCTGAACAAACAGCCCTGCCGATGTAGTGAGAGTCTGGAGCAGCTACACAAGGTGACCTAAACACAATAAACACACATACACACAGTGAGAGTCTAGAGCAGCTACACAAGGTGACCTGAACACAAACAGACACTGCTATCACACAGACACAGAACACACACACACAGTGAGAGTCTGGAGCAGCTACATAAACACACACACACACACACAGTGAGAGTCTGGAGCAACTACATAAACACACACACACACAGTGAGAGTCTAGAGCAGCTACACAAGGTGACCTGAACACAAACAGACACACACACGGAAGTAGTTCTGGGTCTTGCAGTTGATTTGAACTGTCCTAGTGCATGATGGGAAGCAGGTCTCAGTGTTGTGTTGTCAGGGTCTCTGTCTGTCTTGTCGTGAACTGCATAATGTCATTGCAGTTGTACTCAGTCAGGCAGGTTGAACACTTCCTCACTGCAGTTGTTCTAAGATAGTACAGAGCAGGAGATGATCTGCAGATAGTCTCCTACTAGCTGGTACTCAACTCAAGACTATATTCACATGTTTGTAGCAATTAACAAATTGGATCTGTAAACCCCTTATAAAATTAATACATTCATAAAGCAATAAATACAATGTTTATTTTTTTCAAACTTTATTGTTGTAAATCATGGCATTACAAAAAAATATTGAAAGCAGTATCTGCATTGTTTAAAAAGCAGTTTGAAAAGACACTGCCCTGCAGATGGGTCAGGGGTCTGCTGTGACACTGCAGAGCCCTCAGTCTTCAGACACTGCCCTGCAGATGGGTCAGGGGTCTGCTGTGACACTGCGATCACCTTTATAAAGAAAGTGGAAATACAAATATTTCATAAATGCAATATTTTTCTAATTTAAAATCCTTACAGGTCTAAAATAAACTTGAGTCTTGTAACCAACTAAAGGTTTGTAAAAGGAAAGCAAAGTGAGAAGAGCAGTGCTGGGCCTGGCTGGCACAAGCAAGCCCAGCAGAGACTGGCTTCCATCTCATCTAATGAATGTTTTAAAAAAAAATAGCAAATAGCTATTATTACACTGAACTTCCAGCACACAGGAGAGCTATCACCCTGCACACACTGACACAGGAGAGCTATCCCCCTGCACACACTGACACAGGAGAGCTATCACCCTGCACACACTGGTTGTGTGAAGTTAGCAGAGCACATATTATTATACAGGGTAAAAACCCTTGAAAGAGCACCTATCCCACCCCCCCCTGTAGTTTTGCAGATTAGAGTCCCACTCAGAGCCCCTTGTCTTCTGCACACCCTAGAAAACAAACAGGACCCTGCACTCCACAGCAAACCAAATTATCATTGAGAGATATCTCAAACTCATTAAAAGCTAACTCGCAATGACTTCCAGATATCTTCAAATATTTAAAAAAAATATCTAAAATACATTTAGAGATATCAGAAATCGATTTCTAGATAGCTTTAAATTAGATATCTAAAATTATTTCTAGATATCTCAAAAACATTGAGATAGCTTAAATAATTCAGATATCTGACATGCAATTTAAGATATCTCGAAATGACTTCATGTTCATTTAGAGCTAGATATAAATGATGTGCAGTGTGGGGGGGCAGGGGTCACAGGGTCATGTGCAGTGTGAGTGTGATGGGGCAGTGTTGTTCACAGGGTCATGTGCAGTGTGATGAGGCAGGGGTCACAGGGTCATGTGCAGTGTGATGGGGCAGTGTTGTTCACAGGGTCATGTGCAGTGTGATGTTCACAGGGTCATGTGCAGTGGATGGGGCAGTGTTGTTCATGTGCAGTGTGATGAGGCAGTGTTGTTCACAGGGTCATGTGGTGGGGCAGTGTTGTTGATGTCACAGGGTCATGTGCAGTGTGATGGGGCAGTGTTGTTCACAGGGTCATGTGCAGTGTGATGAGGCAGGGGTCACAGGGTCATGTGCAGTGTGATGGGGCAGTGTTGTTCACAGGGTCATGTGCAGTGTGATGAGGCAGGGGTCACAGGGTCATGTGCAGTGTGATGGGGCAGTGTTGTTCACAGGGTCATGTGCAGTGTGATGGGGCAGTGTTGTTCACAGGGTCATGTGCAGTGTGATGGGGCAGTGTTGTTCACAGGGTCATGTGCAGTGTGATGAGGCAGTGTTGTCACAGGGTCATGTGCAGTGTGATGGGGCAGTGTTGTTCACAGGGTCATGTGCAGTGTGATGGGGCAGTGTTGTTCACAGGGTCATGTGCAGTGTGATGGGGCAGTGTTGTTCACAGGGTCATGTGCAGTGTGATGGGGCAGTGTTGTTCACAGGGTCATGTGCAGTGTGATGGGGCAGTGTTGTTCACAGGGTCATGTGCAGTGTGATGGGGCAGTGTTGTTCACAGGGTCATGTGCAGTGTGATGGGGCAGTGTTGTTCACAGGGTCATGTGCAGTGTGATGGGGCAGTGTTGTTCACAGGGTCATGTGCAGTGTGATGGGGCAGTGTTGTTCACAGGGTCATGTGCAGTGTGATGGGGCATCACAGGGTCATGTGCAGTGTGATGGGGCAGTGTTGTTCACAGGGTCATGTGCAGTGTGATGGGGCAGTGTTGTTCACAGGGTCATGTGCAGTGTGATGGGGCAGTGTTGTTCACAGGGTCATGTGCAGTGTGATGAGGCAGGGGTCACAGGGTCATGTGCAGTGTGATGGGGCAGTGTTGTTCACAGGGTCATGTGCAGTGTGATGGGGCAGTGTTGTTCACAGGGTCATGTGCAGTGTGATGAGGCAGGTTGGTCACAGGGTCATGTGCAGTGTGAGTGGTTCACAGGGTCATGTGCAGTGTGTGGGGATGTTCACAGGGCAGTGTTGTTCATGTGCAGTGTGATGAGGCAGGGTCATGTGCAGTGTGATGGGGCAGTGTTGTTCACAGGGTCATGTGCAGTGTGATGAGGCAGTGTTGTTCACAGGGTGTGATGGGGCAGTGTTGCAGTGTGCATGGGGCAGTGTTGTTCACAGGGTCATGTGCAGTGTGATGGGGCAGTGTTGTTCACAGGGTCATGTGCAGTGTGATGAGGCAGGGGTCACAGGGTCATGTGCAGTGTGATGGGGCAGTGTTGTTCACAGGGTTATGTGCAGTGTGATGAGGCAGGAGTCACAGGGTCATGTGCAGTGTGATGAGGCAGTGTTGTTCACAGGGTTATGTGCAGTGTGATGGGGCAGTGTTGTTCACAGGGTCATGTGCAGTGTGATGGGGCAGTGTTGTTCACAGGGTCATGTGCAGTGTGATGGGGCAGTGTTGTTCACAGGGTTATGTGCAGTGTGATGGGGCAGTGTTGTTCACAGGGTCATGTGCAGTGTGATGGGGCAGTGTTGTTCACAGGGTTATGTGCAGTGTGATGGGGCAGTGTTGTTCACAGGGTGCATGTGAGGCAGTGTTGTTCACAGGGTGTGATGGGGCAGTGTTGTTCACAGGGTTATGTGCAGTGTGATGGGGCAGTGTTGTTCACAGGGTCATGTGCAGTGTGATGAGGCAGTGGTCGCTGCCCATGACCTTAGACCTGATCTTGCTGTCACAGAGGTTCTGCAGCAGGGCCTGGGACAGCACATAGAAGTCAAGCCTCCAGCCCACATTCTTGCTGCGTGAGTTCATCATGTAGGTCCAGAAGGTGAAGGCACCTGGGCGCTCTGGGTAGAGATGGCGAAAGCTGTCCACGAAGCCCGCGGCCAGGAGAGCGCTGAAGCCCTGCCGCTCTTCGGGGGTGAAGCCAGGGCTCTTGCGGTTGGTTTTGTGATTTTTAAGGTCGAGCTCCTGGTGGGCTACATTGAGATCCCCGCACAGGATGAGGGGCTTGCGCTGGTCCAGCTCTGTGAGGTAGGCTCTGAAATCCACATCCCAGCCCTTGCGGTAGTCCAGCCGGACCAGGCTGCGGCCAGCGTTGGGAACGTAGGCCGTCACCAGGAAGTAGGAAGGGAACTCTGCCGTGATAACCCGGCCTTCCTTATCGTGCTCCTCCTTGCCTGCCCAAGAAACACAAAGACGTGAAACCCTCCCGTGCAGCCAGACTGCCTGCATGTCCAACAAAAGGGGAGGAGGCTGCTCACACGACCAGTCCTTCCTTTAACAGGGCTATGAATATCGATGCACCTTCCTTCCTAGTTAAATAAAGGACAAACTCAAAATGAAAATAAAAAAGACATTGAAGAATTTCACATCAAAGCAATGCCTTTGCCTTTATTTGCAATGAACACACAGTGTCAATTAATTATAAAGAGACAGAACCTTCTTGTTGTTTAGTTAAATACACAAGTTAAATACACAAGTTAAATACACAAGTTAAATACACAAGTTAAATACACAAGTTAAATTCACAAGTATCTAACAGCCTTCCACATCGACTACCAATCAGCAGTAATGAGACAGTCTGGAGTCATAAGAACATAAGAAAGTTTACAAACGAGAGGAGGCCATTCGGCCCATCTTGCTCGTTTGGTTGTTAGTAGCTTATTGATCCCAGAATCTCATCAAGCAGCTTCTTGAAGGATCCCAGGGTGTCAGCTTCAACAACATTACTGGGGAGTTGATTCCAGACCCTCACGATTCTCTGTGTAAAAAAGTGTCTCCTATTTTCTGTTCTGAATGCCCCTTTGTCTAATCTCCATTTGTGACCCCTGGTCCTTGTTTCTTTTTTCAGGCTGAAAAAGTCCCTTGGGTCGACACTGTCAATACCTTTTAGAATTTTGAATGCTTGAATTAGGTCACCACGTAGTCTTCTTTGTTCAAGACTGAACAGATTCAATTCTTTTAGCCTGTCTGCACATGACATGCCTTTTAAGCCCGGAATAATTCAAAATAAAATGATCCCTAACCTGCCATCAGCAGCCTTACTAAACCTGCCACTGTATCTGTGATAGTCCAGTCAGAGCTGCCTTATTAAACCTGCCATTGTGTCTGTGATAGTCCAGTCAATGAGATCCTTATTAAACCTGCCATTGCATCTGTGATAGTCCAGTCAATGAGATCCTTATTAAACCTGCCATTGTGTCTGTGATAGTCCAGTCAATGAGATCCTTATTAAACCTGCCATTGAATCTGTGATAGTCCAGTCGGCCCCACTTTATCGTGAGATGTAAAAATATCTCCACTAAACGAGAGGCATTTGACAGGACCTTACACTTATAGTCATCATTTACAACAAGCACAAGAGAGTAGTAGTATATTTTTTTTTTACTGGTGTTTAATTTCTAAATTAAATGAAAGAATGAAATCACATCACATGATGAATACATGTTGCATGCATCTCGTTTGTTGATGTGTTACTTGGCTCACCGATTCCGAAGGTCACGCTGATGGGCTTGGTCTTGCAGAGCATGGCCACCCCACTGTAGCCCTCCTTCTCGTCAGAAGCAGCCCAGTACTTGTGTGGGTATTCAGGCATGTCTGCGATATCAGCGGGCAGAGCTTTCTCAGAACACTTCGTTTCCTGAAGGCAGATGATATCAGGGTCCTCTTCCCTCACCCACTGCAGAGACAAACACAGATCATTATCACTGGATTTCAGCAGCACCGCTGCACGCCGACTGACAGATCACTATCACTGGATTTCAGCAGCACCGCTGCACACCGACTGACAGATCACCATCACTGGATTTCAGCAGCACCGCTGCACACCGACTGACAGATCACCATCACTGGATTTCAGCAGCACCGCTGCACACCGACTGACAGATCACTATCACTGGATTTCAGCAGCACCGCTGCACACCGACTGACAGATCATTATCACTGGATTTCAGCAGCACCCCAGACTCACGTCGAGACCGTTCTTCTTGACCCAGGCACGCAGCATGTCCACGTTCCAGGAGCTGATTTTCAAATTGGTGGCTCGGCCGTCTGGGGTGCTCAGTTTATCTGGAGAGTCCTCGTACAGCACTGGGGCTGCCGGCTCCTTGACTGCTTTCCCTCCTGCCTTCTTACTGCGCTTAGCCTCCGAGCCTGCAGAGCACACACAGAGGAACAGACTTCACTGCAATCCCTCTCAAGAGTCTGCAGAGACACACACAGGAACAGATTTCACTGCAATCCCTCTTAATGAATTCAATAAAAACACCCCCTTCGTATGCTTAGATTTCATTGTTCAGTGCCATACTCCACTTTAGAAGAAGATAGAAACTAGACTCGACTTTAGTCCTGAAACACACTGTGCACTGTGTTAATATAATTGTGCTGACCTTCAGTAAAAGAAAGACCTGGGTCTGCAAGACAGAAATGTGGCCGACAAGTGAGAGTAAAACATGAAACACTTACTGTGGAGGTTGTTTTGTCTTGGAACTGCTAAGGAACTAATACAGAACTAGTATGTTTGAACAAATGAACTTGTACTGAGCTTTACTGAAGACTGCAGTTGTTGTTTCAGGAAGGCAGGACAACTGGACCCGTGTTTTGTTGATGTCTAAAATCACAAGTATCTCCTAACAGTGCTGCTGTGTTAATGGATCAGGGCAGTGTACTGCAATGCTGCTGTGTTAATGGATCAGGGCAGTGTTCTGCAATGCTGCTGTCTTAATGGATCAGGGCAGTGTTCTGCAATGCTGCTGTCTTAATGGATCAGGGCAGTGTTCTGCAATGCTGCTGTCTTAATGGATCAGGGCAGTGTTCTGCAATGCTGCTGTCTTAATGGATCAGGGCAGTGTTCTGCAATGCTGCTGTCTTAATGGATCAGGGCAGTGTTCTGCAATGCTGCTGTGTTAATGGATCAGGGCAGTGTTCTGCAATGCTGCTGTCTTAATGGATCAGGGCAGTGTTCTGCAAAGCTGCTGTGTTAATGGATCAGGGCAGTGTTCTGCAATGCTGCTGTGTTAATGGATCAGGGCAGTGTTCTGCAATGCTGCTGTGTTAATGGATCAGGGCAGTGTTCTGCAATGCTGCTGTCTTAATGGATCAGGGCAGTGTTCTGCAAAGCTGCTGTGTTAATGGATCAGGGCAGTGTTCTGCAATGCTGCTGTCTTAATGGATCAGGGCAGTGTTCTGCAATGCTGCTGTCTCAATGGATCAGGGCAGTGTTCTGCAATGCTGCTGTCTTAATGGATCAGGGCAGTGTTCTGCAATGCTGCTGTCTCAATGGATCAGGGCAGTGTTCTGCAATGCTGCTGTCTTAATGGATCAGGGCAGTGTTCTGCAATGCTGCTGTCTTAATGGATCAGGGCAGTGTTCTGCAATGCTGCTGTCTTAATGGATCAGGGCAGTGTTCTGCAATGCTGCTGTCTCAATGGATCAGGGCAGTGTTCTGCAATGCTGCTGTCTCAATGGATCAGGGCAGTGTTCTGCAATGCTGCTGTCTTAATGGATCAGGGCAGTGTTCTGCAATGCTGCTGTCTTAATGGATCAGGGCAGTGCTCTGCAATGCTGCTGTCTCAATGGATCAAGGCAGTGTTCTGCAATGCTGCTGTCTTAATGGATCAAGGCAGTGTTCTGCAATGCTGCTGTCTCAATGGATCAAGGCAGTGTTCTGCAATGCTGCTGTCTCAATGGATCAGGGCAGTGTTCTGCAATGCTGCTGTCTCAATGGATCAGGGCAGTGTTCTGCAATGCTGCTGTCTTAATGGATCAGGGCAGTGTACTGCAATGCTGCTGTCTTAATGGATCAGGGCAGTGTTCTGCAATGCTGCTGTCTTAATGGATCAGGGCAGTGTTCTGCAATGCTGCTGTCTTAATGGATCAGGGCAGTGTACTGCAATGCTGCTGTCTTAATGGATCAGGGCAGTGTTCTGCAATGCTGCTGTCTTAATGGATCAGGGCAGTGTTCTGCAATGCTGCTGTCTCAATGGATCAGGGCAGTGTTCTGCAATGCTGCTGTCTCAATGGATCAGGGCAGTGTTCTGCAATGCTGCTGTCTTAATGGATCAGGGCAGTGTTCTGCAATGCTGCTGTCTCAATGGATCAGGGCAGTGTTCTGCAATGCTGCTGTCTCAATGGATCAAGGCAGTGTTCTGCAATGCTGCTGTCTTAATGGATCAGGGCAGTGTTCTGCAATGCTGCTGTCTCAATGGATCAGGGCAGTGTTCTGCAATGCTGCTGTCTTAATGGATCAGGGCAGTGTTCTGCAATGCTGCTGTCTCAATGGATCAGGGCAGTGTTCTGCAATGCTGCTGTCTCAATGGATCAGGGCAGTGTTCTGCAATGCTGCTGTCTCAATGGATCAGGGCAGTGTTCTGCAATGCTGCTGTCTTAATGGATCAGGGCAGTGTTCTGCAATGCTGCTGTCTCAATGGATCAGGGCAGTGTTCTGCAATGCTGCTGTCTCAATGGATCAGGGCAGTGTTCTGCAATGCTGCTATCTTAATGGATCAGGGCAGTGTTCTGCAATGCTGCTGTCTTAATGGATCAGGGCAGTGTACTGCAATGCTGCTGTCTCAATGGATCAGGGCAGTGTTCTGCAATGCTGCTGTCTTAATGGATCAGGGCAGTGTTCTGCAATGCTGCTGTCTCAATGGATCAGGGCAGTGTTCTGCAATGCTGCTGTCTTAATGGATCAGGGCAGTGTTCTGCAATGCTGCTGTCTCAATGGATCAGGGCAGTGTTCTGCAATGCTGCTGTCTTAATGGATCAGGTATCTGCAGTGTTCTGCAATGCTGCTGTCTTAATGGATCAGGGCAGTGTTACTGCAATGCTGCTGTCTTAATGGATCAGGGCAGTGTTCTGCAATGCTGCTGTCTCAATGGATCAGGGCAGTGTTCTGCAATGCTGCTGTCTTAATGGATCAGGGCAGTGTTCTGCAATGCTGCTGTCTCAATGGATCAGGGCAGTGTTCTGCAATGCTGCTGTCTTCAATGGATCAGGGCAGTGTTCTGTAATGCTGCTGTCTTAATGGATCAGGGCAGTGTACTACAATGCTGCTGTCTCAATGGATCAGGGCAGTGTACTGCAATGCTGCTGTCTTAATGGATCAGGGCAGTGTTCTGTAATGCTGCTGTCTTAATGGATCAGGGCAGTGTACTACAATGCTGCTGTCTCAATGGATCAGGGCAGTGTTCTGCAATGCTGCTATCTTAATGGATCAGGGCAGTGTTCTGTAATGCTGCTGTCTCAATGGATCAGGGCAGTGTACTGCAATGCTGCTGTCTTAATGGATCAGGGCAGTGTTCTGCAATGCTGCTGTCTTAATGGATCAGGGCAGTGTTCTGCAATGCTGCTGTCTTAATGGATCAGGGCAGTGTTCTGCAATATGCTGCTGTCTTAATGGATCAGGGCAGTGTTCTGCAATGCTGCTGTCTCAATGGATCAGGGCAGTGTTCTGCAATGCTGCTGTCTTAATGGATCAGGGCAGTGTTCTGCAATGCTGCTGTCTCAATGGATCAGGGCAGTGTTCTGCAATGCTGCTGTCTCAATGGATCAGGGCAGTGTTCTGCAATGCTGCTGTCTCAATGGATCAGGGCAGTGTTCTGCAATGCTGCTGTCTCAATGGATCAGGGCAGTGTTCTGTAATGCTGCTGTCTCAATGGATCAGGGCAGTGTTCTGTAATGCTGCTGTCTCAATGGATCAGGGCAGTGTTCTGTAATGCTGCTGTCTCAATGGATCAGGGTAGTGTACTGCAGATGATGGCTGGGTTTGGGAGCATCATCCAGTCAATTCCAGGATTTATGAACAATAATAAAAAAAATACATTTAAAAAAATAAAAGCATGTTTAAAAAAAACCCTGAAAACAAATGGCCCACAGCGCTCCCTTCAGCACTGTGCCTGTCATGCAGCAAGTACAGACCTGCTCCGTTGTCTGGCTCTGCATCCTCCACTCTCGCTTCCTTCTTCTTGGCTCGTTTAGACATGTTGAACTTCACTCTTCCACGACACACATGCCGCAACAAAACACACAGAATCGTGTTCCTCACACCTGCAATGCAATGGAGAGTCGACCGCTAGCTGAGTCCTCTGATCGACTGCCAGTATCACAGTATGCACTGAACAACAAACAAATACATAGGCACCGCACCTCCAGTATCTCTAACCCACACTAGCCCTACCCAACAAACAAGCATATAGGCACATTTTAACAAACTAAAATGTTTTTTAAAAATGATCCAGTAGGTGGCAGACATATCAAACAGTACAACAAGAAGCTGCGATTGTAAATGCAGGCACCCACCCCAGCACTGCTGAATAACACTTCAGAATTGGAACTGGGATGAGCTGGTGTTGATCTGCTCTGTATTTAAAACGGTCCTACAGCAAAGAACTAACAATGCTAGTTTACTTCAGATGGAACTTTACACAACTGAAACTCCGATTTCCAGAGTCCATTAAATGATGTTATACTTCTTGTACTTGTGACTGGTTATTTTTAAAAATAAACTAAACGAGGGAGCAGCATATTCAAGTCACACAATGTGCTCACAAACAAAGAAAGCGCTGGGGCTGAAGAATTGGAGGTTTTGGTTCAAGTACTTGCAGCACTATTTCATTGCGATTCCAGCATGGCTGCTTCCTGGGCTCGCTATATAATCTAGGGACAAGTATGCAGATGTTTACTTTACAAATTAATAAAATAAAAATACGTTTATGGTGCAGTATGAAAAATCAAGCATAATAAACGTGCACATACCTTCTGGCGCTAAAGCAGTCTCTCTGTGTGTGTGTGTGTGTGTGTCTGTGTATCTCAGTGCAAATCCCTCCTCTCTCTCTGTCTGTCTGTCTGTCTGTCTGTCTATCCTCAGTGTGTCCCTCTCCTCTCTCTCTCTCTCTCTCTCTCTCTCCACCACGATAGAGTCACGTGTCGGGGAGGAGAGAGCCCCTCTCCCTCATAGAGTCACGTCGAGTGTGAGGAGGTATCTCAGAGAGAGATCTCCACAGAGTCTCTTCTCATGGAGGAAGAGTCTCCCTCCTCTCTGGGATCTCAGAGAGAGAAGACTCCCATAGAGTCTCTGTCCTAGAGGAGTATCTCGAGTACGCTCCCAGACCTCCTAGAGCTCAAGTAGAGGTCACGTCAGTAGGAGCTCCCTCCTCTCTCTCTCTCTCTCTCTCACTGTGTCTCCCTCCTCTCTGTCTGTATCTCAGTCTCTCTCTCTCTCTGTGTATCTCAGTACAGCTCCCTCCTCTCTCTCTCTGTGTATCTCAGTACAGCTCCCTCCTCTCTCTCTCTCTCTCTGTCTCTCTCTGTGTATCTACAGCTCCCAACTCTCTCTCTCTCTCTCTCTCTCTGTGTATCTCAGTGCAGCTCCCTCCTCTCTCTCTCTCTGTGTATCTCAGTGCAGCTCCCTCTCTCTCTCTCTCTCTCTCTCTCTGTGTATCTCAGTGCAGCTCCCTCCTCCTCTCTCTCTCTCTCTCTCTCTCTCTCTCTGTGTCTCTCTCTCTCTCTCTCTCTCTCTCTGTGTATCTCTCTCTCAGCTCCCTCCTCTCTCTCTCTCTCTCTCTGCAGCTCTCTGCCAGACAAGCTCACACCTCTCTCTCTCTCTGGAGTACACTCACATAGAGCATGAAAGAGCTCTCACTCTCTCGCATGTCTGTGTATCTCAGTGTCAGACACCCTCTCTCTTCGAGGAGAGAGACATCTCAGTGTCAGACCAGTCTCTCTCTCTGTCACGTGTATCTCAGAGCAGCTCATAGATCGAGGCTCTGTCTCTCTCTCTCTGTGTATCTCAGTGCAGCTCTCTCTCTCTCTCTCTCCCTCTCTCTCTCTGTCTGTGTATCTCAGTGTAGCTCTCCTCTGTCTGTGTATCTCAGTGCAGCTCCCTCTCTCTCTCTCTCTCTGTGTATCTCAGTGCAGCTCCCTCCTCTCTCTCTGTGTATCTCAGTACAGCTCCTCTCGCCTCTCTCTCTCTCTCTCTCACTCTCTCTCTCTGTCTCTCTCTCCTCTCTGTGTATCTCAGTGCAGCTCCCTCCCTCTCTCTGTCTGTGTATCTCAGTGTCTCTCTCTCTGTGTGTATCTCAGTACAGCTCCCACTCTCTCTCTCTATAGTTCAGTCGAGGGAGAGAGAGTGAGTCACGCTCACGACACAAGAGCAGAGTCGAGACGACAGCTCCCACATCTCTCAACCTCCTCTCTCGTGGGAGTTTAGCTCAGAGCAGAATCCATATCCTCTCGTCTCTCTCTCTCCTTTCCTCTCTCAGGTGTCTGTCGAGTGCAGCTCCCTTTCTCTGACCTCTCCCACCATAGAGTCTCTCCTCCTCTCCTCTCTGATCTCAGCCACATCACTCCCTTCCCTCTCGCTCGCAGTCTCTCTCTCTCTCTGTGTCGGTCTCTCTCTATCTCCAGATGAGGCAGGTTTTCTCTGGTTGAAAAAAAGAAGAAAAGATGTTTGGCCTCTCTCTCTCTCTCTGTCTGTGTATCTCAGTGCAGCTCCCTCCTCTCTCTGTGTATCTCAGTGTCTCTCTCTCCTCTGTCTCTCAGTGCAGCTCCCTTCTCTCTCCTCTCTCTCTCTCTCTCTCTTCGGTCTGTATCTCAGTGCAGCTCTCTCTCTCTCTCTCTCTCTCTCTCTGGTAGACTGTTCTAGAGATCACGCTCCGCAGAGAGTAACAGTCCACATAGAGTCACTCTCTAGTCTCGCTCTGCTAAAAGACTCTCAAGGGAGTCCTACACACTCCCTCCAAAAGAAACAGACGACTGCTCCCTTCAGGTCCATCTCTCAGGGAGGAGAGAGAGCTCACAGGCTACATCCTCTCATTTCTAGAGAGTCATTCACTCTCTCTCCTCCTGACAGTTCGCGAGGACCTCGGGAGTATGAGGCTAGAGAGAGCCTGAGACACCTGCACATAGAGTCACGTCTGGAGGGAGTCTGCTCAGTATGATAGAGAGATCACATAGACTGTCCTCGTCCATTCCTCTCATAGCTCTCTTCGCTCCTAGAGCTCCAGAATCTCCTCTCTCGGCCCTCGTATCACATGAGAGATAGAACTTCTCCCAGAGGAGGGCCTAGACTCTCTCTGGTTCTCAACTTGCTCTAGAGTCCTTCTGGCTGGCTCCGTGGCTCCTCCCTCTCACTCTCCTCCTCTGCTGTGTATCTCTCTCCGCTCCTCTCTCTCTCTCTCTCTCTCTCTCTCTCTCTCTCTCTCACACACACACACACACAATCCCGAAATCCACACAACAAAGCAATGCGAGGAGACCATGAGAGAGCGCCTATAGGCTGCCCGAAAACCAGCCTGAAACAACTACAACATGATTAGTAACAATCATAAACACACCAACGCTTAAATCAGCCAGCTTAACACGAAAAATCATCTTCATACTCACATAAAAAACACAGTGTTTCACCGGACCTGTCGGGCAAGTTGATTGTAAACTTTCGAGTAAGGCATTAATCTGGACAGCTGCTCTCGTCACACCTGGTCCTGCGCTGTAATACGGGAGTACAGTGTGGATGTGTGAGTGTTTGTTTAGTCTGGGTAGAGCCAAATATTAATCTTCAGGTAAAAAAATGTGAAATGTTCTCAGTTTCTCGCTAGGATGAACCAACCCAGCGCACTGTTGAGTATATATAATGTCAGTCAATGTGCAGTCTCGCTACGAGAATCAACATGTTTATACCAGTCGCTTCTGACATTGGAAAATCAAACTGAAAACTATCTTTAAGAGATAGAAATCAAGTTTATCCTGGGAGTATGACGTGTGTTTTGGCCCTGCCCACAAGTGTTAAAGTGCATTTCACTGTATCATGCAAACAGCAATAATAACAATGTAACATGACTTGCAGTAACACATATTCTTTATAGGAGGGCACTGCTCATACAGAATGCCCACTGGAGGGAATGGGGGATTAGGAGCTCTTCCTAAATTTACAAGTCGTTTGCTAAGGATTATTTTGCCAGTTCCATAGGGAGAAAGTCCTTTAGTAGAATCCATTCTAATCCTGCTTTCTTAATGGAGTGGGTATTCCTGTCTAGGTGTGAAGGGAAAGTGAATGTAAAATGTGTTATGTTTTGCCTTTCAGCTGTTTTTTTTTTTGCTCTTGCAGTTGCAGCCATGACGATAGTGATCGGCTTCGAAGGCAGTGCAAACAAGATTGGTGTGGGGATCGTGCGAGATGGAGTGGTGCTGTCCAATCCCAGGCACACATACATCACCCCACCTGGGCAAGGCAGGTTCTCAGTCTACTGGCCTCTGATAGTGCAATGTTATAGAGGCACAATCTGGATTCCAAGTGAGCATCCCCGGGGTGTGATTCCAGTGTGCTTTCACAGCCTCGAGCAGCGCGGCGAAGGAGGGCCCTCTAGGGAGAGTAGGACTGTAGATTCAAATGTACAAAGTGCTGCCTCACTGTGTGCAGGTGCCCGCAATGCTAAAGCAGTCTGCCAGATTTAAAGGGTTTATAAACCTCAGATCTTCCCCTGGATCAGGCTTCTGACTGTCTCCCTCCTCCCCAGGGTTCCTGCCCAGTGAGACTGCAAAGCACCACCGTGCCTGTGTCCTCTCCGTCCTGAAGGAGGCGCTGCTGCAAGCTGGGATCCAGCCCGCCGACATCGACTGCGTGGCGTTCACCAAGGGTAGGGTCAGTGCTGGACTGGGTGCAGTATACCAAGGGGATGGTCAGTGCTGGACTGAGTGCAGTACACCAGGGGGAGGGTCAGTGCTGTACTGAGTGCAGTACACCAAGGGGAGGGTCAGTGCTGGACTGAGTGCAGTACACCAAGGGGATGGTCAGTGCTGGACTGAGTACAGTACACCAAGGGGAGCTGCGGCATGGCATTGACCTGACTGGAGGGACCAGTTCATACAACACACACAGGGGCGTGGTGTAACCCGTCACAGGGACACACACAGGGGCGTGGTGTAACCCGTCACAGTGACACACACAGGGGCGGGGTGTAACCCGTCACAGGGACAGACAGGGGCGTGGTGTAACCCGTCACAGGGACACACACAGGGGCGTGGTGTAACCCGTCACAGGGACACACACAGGGGCGTGGTGTAACCCGTCACAGTGACACACACAGGGGCGTGGTGTAACCCGTCACAGTGACACACACAGGGGCGTGGTGTAACCCGTCACAGGGACACACACAGGGGCGGGGTGTAACCCGTCACAGGGACACACACAGGGGCGTGGTGTAACCCGTCACAGGGACACACACAGGGGCGTGGTGTAACCCGTCACAGTGACACAGACAGGGGCGTGGTGTAACCCGTCACAGGGACACAAACAGGGGCGTGGTGTAACCCGTCACAGTGACACAGACAGGGGCGTGGTGTAACCCGTCACAGTGACACAGACAGGGGCGTGGTGTAACCCGTCACAGTGACACACACAGGGGCGTGGTGTAACCCGTCACAGGGACACACACAGGGGCGTGGTGTAACCCGTCACAGTGACACACACAGGGGCGTGGTGTAACCCGTCACAGTGACACACACAGGGGCGTGGTGTAACCCGTCACAGGGACACACACAGGGGCGTGGTGTAACCCGTCACAGGGACACACACAGGGGCGTGGTGTAACCCGTCACAGGGACACAGACAGGGGCGTGGTGTAACCCGTCACAGGGACACACACAGGGGCGTGGTGTAACCCGTCACAGGGACACACACAGGGGCGTGGTGTAACCCGTCACAGTGACACAGACAGGGGCGTGGTGTAACCCGTCACAGTGACACACACAGGGGCGTGGTGTAACCCGTCACAGTGACACACACAGGGGCGTGGTGTAACCCGTCACAGGGACACACACAGGGGCGTGGTGTAACCCGTCACAGGGACACACACGGGTGGGGTGTAACCCGTCACAGGGACACACACAGGGGCGGGGTGTAACCCGTCACAGTGACACAGACAGGGGCGTGGTGTAACCCGTCACAGGGACACACACAGGGGCGTGGTGTAACCCGTCACAGGGACACACACAGGGGCGTGGTGTAACCCGTCACAGCGACACACACAGGGGCGTGGTGTAACCCGTCACAGGGACACACACAGGGGCGTGGTGTAACCCGTCACAGGGACACACACAGGGGCGTGGTGTAACCCGTCACAGGGACACACACAGGGGCGGGGTGTAACCCGTCACAGGGACACACACAGGGGCGTGGTGTAACCCGTCACAGGGACACACACAGGGGCGGGGTGTAACCCGTCACAGGGACACACACAGGGGCGTGGTGTAACCCGTCACAGGGACACACACAGGGGCGGGGTGTACCCCGTCACAGGGACACACACAGGGGTGGGGTGTACCCCGTCACAGGGACACACACAGGGGTGGGGTGTACCCCGTCACAGGGACACACACAGGGGTGGGGTGTACCCCATCACAGGGACTCTTTTTATTCGCTTCGGGTCCTGGGTAGGCTTTTTAGAGAAGAAAGTCTGTGACACTATTTGTCTTTTTGTGTGTCTGTAAAAGGCCTCTCTGTTCTGTTTTCTTTTGCTTCTATTCATGTCTTGTCCACCCCTTTCTCCTCTCTTCTTCTCATCCTCCTCATTTGCCTCTCCTCATTCTCTCACTTCTTTCTCTCTCTCTCTCTAGGTCCTGGAATGGGAGCTCCGCTTGTTGCCGTGGCGATTGTTGCCCGGACGGTGGCCCAGCTATGGAAGAAGCCACTGCTGGGTGTGAATCACTGCATCGGCCACATTGAAATGGGGCGTCTCATCACTGGGGCTGCCAACCCCACTGTGCTCTATGTGAGCGGTGGAAACACACAGGCAAGGAGACATGCTGCAGCTGCTGCCTCTATCAGGGGCGGTGTGCTGGACTGGGAGCCTATAGTTCTACCTTTAGGATTGAGTGGGTGATAAACACAACATCAGAAGAGTGACACTGAAGAGCTGAAGAGCCTTGTGCTTCTGACCCAGTATAGTGCGCACAGCAAGTATAATACAAAGTGTGAGCAGGCTTTTAGACTGCATGGTATGCAGTATGAACCAGAGAGCTCATGAAAACAGTTCTGCTGTAGATATTAAATAACTTTGCATGTTTGTTTTCAATTGGGATTACTAGAACACTTCACTTCATTTTTATTGAGTTTCACAGAACACACATATATTTAGTTTGATGTCCCATGGAAAGGATAGACTGCCGTATTATCTGAATGAACTCATGCTGTCAGTGTTCTGGGTACTGTGACAGTTACAACTTGCCTGTCTTGTCCTGTCCGTAGGTGATCTCATATTCTGAGCGGCGATACCGGATATTTGGAGAGGCGATAGATATTGCTGTAGGAAACTGTCTGGACAGATTTGCACGAGTCATTAAGGTAAGTATTGAAGTTCATTGCCCCTCCTCCACCTCCCTTCTCATTACCCGTCATCCACCTCTCTTCTCGTTGCCCACCTCCTCCACCCCTTCTCATTACCCCTACTCCACCTCCCTTCTCATTGCCCCTCCTCCCCTCCTCCACCTCCCTTCTCATTACCCTCTAATTTTCCTGTTTTCTAGATATCCAATGACCCCAGCCCCGGCTATAACATTGAGCAGATGGCAAAAAAGTAAGTTGTGTATTATGTGTTCCTCCCGTTGTCTGTCTCTTTCTTATGATAATGTAATGTTTTTGTAAGTGGTATTACTTTGGTACTAGTATAACAACATGTGTTGGGGTCTACAGATTGGGAAGAATATTTCTGTTGCATCTCTAGTACAAGGCTGGCAGTTCATTAATCCATAGTTGTCTAGTTGTACCAGTGATTCCCAATAATAAAGCAGTTATCTGACACAGACACTATAGCTGGTGCAGGACAAAAAGTTATGGATCTGCAATGTAAAACACGTGTTGGAGTTTCACAGTGTGAGGGGCTGAGCTGTATGATATGGGTCAGTGTTGGGGTTTCACATCGTGAGGGGCTGAGCTGTATGATATGGGTCAGTGTTAGGTTTCACAGTGTGAGGGGCTGAGCTGTGTCATATGGGTCAGTGCTGTGGTTTCACAGTGTGAGGGGCTGAGCTGTATCATATGGGTCAGTGCTGTGGTTTCACAGTGTGAGGGGCTGAGCTGTGTGATATGGGTCAGTGTTGGGTTTCACAGTGTGAGGGGCTGAGCTGTGTGATACGGGTCAGTGTTGGGGTTTCACAGTGTGAGGGGCTGAGCTGTATGATATGGGTCAGTGTTGTGGTTTCACAGTGTGAGGGGCTGAGCTGTATGATATGGGTCAGTGTTGGGTTTCACAGTGTGAGGGGCTGAGCTGTGTGATATGGGTCAGTGTTGGGGTTTCACAGTGTGAGGGGCTGAGCTGTGTGATATGGGTCAGTGTTGGGGTTTCACAGTGTGAGGGGCTGAGCTGTGTGATATGGGTCAGTGTTGGGGTTTCACATCGTGAGGGGCTGAGCTGTATGATATGGGTCAGTGTTGGGGTTTCACAGTGTGAGGGGCTGAGCTGTGTGATATGGGTCAGTGTTGGGTTTCACAGTGTGAGGGGCTGAGCTGTGTGATATGGGTCAGTGTTGGGTTTCACAGTGTGAGGGGCTGAGCTGTGTGATATGGGTCAGTGTTGGGGTTTCACAGTGTGAGGGGCTGAGCTGTGTGATATGGGTCAGTGTTGGGTTTCACATCGTGAGGGGCTGAGCTGTGTGATATGGGTCAGTGTTGGGTTTCACAGTGTGAGGGGCTGAGCTGTATGATATGGGTCAGTGTTGGGGTTTCACAGTGTGAGGGGCTGAGCTGTATGATATGGGTCAGTGTTGGGGTTTCACAGTGTGAGGGGCTGAGCTGTATGATATGGGTCAGTGTTGGGGTTTCACAGTGTGAGGGGCTGAGCTGTATGATATGGGTCAGTGTTGGGGTTTCACAGTGTGAGGGGCTGAGCTGTGTGATATGGGTCAGTGTTGGGGTTTCACAGTGTGAGGGGCTGAGCTGTGTGATATGGGTCAGTGTTGGGGTTTCACAGTGTGAGGGGCTGAGCTGTATGATATGGGTCAGTGTTGGGTTTCACAGTGTGAGGGGCTGAGCTGTGTGATATGGGTCAGTGTTGGGGTTTCACATCGTGAGGGGCTGAGCTGTATGATATGGGTCAGTGTTGGGGTTTCACATCGTGAGGGGCTGAGCTGTATGATATGGGTCAGTGTTGGGGTTTCACAGTGTGAGGGGCTGAGCTGTATGATATGGGTCAGTGTTGGGGTTTCACAGTGTGAGGGGCTGAGCTGTATGATATGGGTCAGTGTTGGGGTTTCACAGTGTGAGGGGCTGAGCTGTATCATATGGGTCAGTGCTGTGGTTTCACAGTGTGAGGGGCTGAGCTGTATGATATGGGTCAGTGTTGGGGTTTCACAGTGTGAGGGGCTGAGCTGTATGATATGGGTCAGCGTTGGGGTTTCACAGTGTGAGGGGCTGAGCTGTATCATATGGGTCAGTGCTGTGGTTTCACAGTGTGAGGGGCTGAGCTGTATGATATGGGTCGGTGTTGGGGTTTCACAGTGTGAGGGGCTGAGCCGTATGATGTTTCTGTTTCTGTCTGTTTGCAGGGGCACACAATTTGTGGAGCTTCCTTACACAGTCAAGGGGATGGATGTGTCCTTCTCCGGTATCCTGTCATACACTGAGGTATGTCAAACGCATGGAATGCTCTGTACCCAGACATTGGGCTCCTCTCCTGCTCTGTACCCAGACACGGGACTCCACTCCTGCTCTGTACCCAGACACGGGGCTCCTCTCCTGCTCTGTGCCCAGACACGGGGCTCCTCTCCTGCTCTGTGCCCAGACACGAGGCTCCTCTCCTGCTCTGTGCCCAGACACGGGGCTCCTCTCCTGCTCTGTACCCAGACACGGGGCTCCTCTCCTGCTCTGTGCCCAGACACGGGGCTCCTCTCCTGCTCTGTGCCCAGACACGGGGCTCCTCTCCTGCTCTGTACCCAGACACGGGGCTCCTCTCCTGCTCTGTACCCAGACACGGGGCTCCTCTCCTGCTCTGTGCCCAGACACGGGGCTCCTCTCCTGCTCTGTGCCCAGACACGGGGCTCCTCTCCTGCTCTGTGCCCAGACACGGGGCTCCTCTCCTGCTCTGTACCCAGACACGGGGCTCCTCTCCTGCTCTGTACCAAGACACGGGGCTCCTCTCCTGCTCTGTACCAAGACACGGGGCTCCTCTCCTGCTCTGGTCTGTAGAGGTTTCTGACAGGATGTGTTTGTGTTTGCTGTTAGCTATTTCAATTTGTTTTGTATGTTTAGGAAATGGCTGATAAGATGTTGGGTTCAGGGGAGTGCACTCCTGAAGACCTCTGCTTCTCACTCCAGGTAACAAGGATTTCAGCAAACTTTTCAAAAAACAGTTGAGTGTGAAATCAGAACATTCATTCTTGTGACAAAGTGTACTGGCACACTGTAGAAGTAAGAAACCAGATTCGTGACATTTTAAAGTGTGACAGCCTGTCCTTCCCAGGAAACACTCTTCTCCATGCTGGTGGAGGTCACCGAGAGGGCGATGGCACACTGCGGGTCCCGGGAGGTGCTCATCGTGGGGGGGGTCGGCTGTAAGTATCTCTGTTCATGTGCATAACTGGGGGAGAGGGGGGAACTGGGAGGAGGGAGCTGGGAGCCCGCTCGTTCCTCGACCCTTTCGACCCTCCCCCTCCCCCTCGACGCTCCCCCCCTCTCGACCCTCCCCGCTCGCCCGTCCCCCTTTCGACCCCTGTCCCTCCCCCTCGACCCTCCCCGCTCACCCCTCCCTCCACCCTCGACCCTTACCCCTCGCTCCTCGACCCGTCCCCGCTCGCCACTCCCCTTTCGACCCTCCCCCCTCCCCCTCGACGCTCCCCCCTCCCCCGAGACGGGGAGGAGGACAGGGGGTTAATATGTATTGTGGACAGTCCCTACTTCCAAAGCGACGTTATAAACTTCAAAGTTAACACAGTCCTGGAAACAAGAACCAGCAGTTAACCCAGATTTTCTTTGATAACTGAATATATTTAAGAACATAAGAAAGTTTACAAACAAGAGGAGGCCATTCTTCCCATCTTGCTCGTTTGGTTGTTAGTGGCTTATTGATCCCAGAATCTCATCAAGCAGCTTCTTGAAGGATCCCAGGGTGTCAGCTTCAACAACATTACTGGGGAATTGATTCCAGACCCTCACGATTCTCTGTGTAGAAAAGTGCCTCCTATTTTCTGTTCTGAATGCCCTCTTGTCTAATCTCCATTTGTGACCCCTGGTCCTTGTTTCTTTTTTCAGGCTGAAAAAGTCCCTTGGGTCGACATTGTCAATACCTTTTAGAATTTTGAATGCTTGAATTAGGTCGCCACGTAGTCTTCTTTGTTCAAGACTGAATAGATTCAATTCTTTTAGCCTGTCTGCATATGACATGCCTTTTAAGCCCGGAATAATTCTGGTCGCTCTTCTTTGCACTCTTTCTAGAGCAGCAATATCCTTTTTGTAGCGAGATGACCAGAACTGAACACAATATTCAAGATGAGGTCTTACTAATGCTTTGTACAGTTTTAACATTACTTCCCTTGATTTAAATTCAACACTTTTCACAATGTATAGGTCTTTTTCATAGATTCCTTCTCCAATTTCAGTATCTCCCATATGATATTTATAATGCACATTTTTATTTCCTGCATGCAGTACCTTAAACTTTTCTCTATTAAATGTCTGCCCAGTTCTGAATCTTGTCTAGATCATTTTGAATGACCTTTGCTGCTGCAACAGTGTTTGCCACTCCTCCTATTTTTGTGTCGTCTGCAAATTTAACAAGTTTGCTTACTATACCAGAATCTAAATCATTAATGTAGATTAGGAATAGCAGAGGACCTAATACTGATCCCTGTGGTACACCGCTGGTTACCACACTCCATTCTGAGGTTTTTCCTCTAATCAGTACTTTCTGTTTTCTACATGTTAACCACTCCCTAATCCATGTACATGTGTTTCCTTGAATCCCTACTGCATTCAGTTTGAGAATTAATCTTTTATGCAGGACTTTGTCAAAAGCTTTTTGGAAATCTAAATAAACCATGTCATATGCTTTGCAATTATCCATTATCGATGTTGCATCCTCAAAAAAATCAAGCAGGTTAGTTAGACACGATCTCCCTTTCCTAAAAACATGCTGACTGTCTCCCAGGATACTGTTACCATGTAGGTAATTTTCAATTTTCGATCTTATTATAGTTTCCATAAGTTTGCATATTGGTCTGTAGTTACCTGGTTCAGTTTTGTTTCCCTTTTTGTGGATCGGTATTACGTTTGCAATTTTCCAGTCTGTCGGTACCACCCCTGTGTCAAGAGACTGCTGCATGATCTTGGTTAGCGGTTTGTAAATTACTTCTTTCATTTCTTTGAGTACTACTGGGAGGATCTCATCCGGCCCAGGGGATTTGTTTATTTTAAGAGCTCCTAGTCCATTTAATACTTCTGCCTCAGTTATGCTAAAGTTATTTAAAACTGGATAGGAACTGGATGACATGTGGGGCATGTTGTCAGTATCTTCCTTTGTAAAAACTTGTGAAAAGTAATCATTTAATATATTTGCTATTTTTTTTTCATCTGCGATTTTGCCATTTGTATCTCTTAAACATTTAATCTCTTTGAATGTTCTCTTGCTGTTGTAATATTGGAAAAACATTTTGGAATTGGTTTTAGCCCCCTTAGCAATGTTCATTTCTATTTCTCTCTTGGCCTTTCTAACTTCCTTTTTGACTTGCGTTTGCAGTTCTCTTGTACTCTTTCTGTGTACTTTGTTTTTGGTCCCTTTTTAACGGTCTGTAAAGTGCCTTTTTTTGCTGAATATATTTTTTAATTGATCTATTAAACCATTTTGGCCATTTAGTTTTACATTTAGATTTGTCTACTTCAGGGATGTAATTGTTTTGCGCCTCTAATTCTACATTTTTGAAGAACAGTCATCCTTTTTCTGTGGATGTTTTCTCTATTTTGCTCCAATCTACTTCTGTTAGTCTCTGTTTCATACCTTCATAGTTTGCTTTTCTAAAATTGTAAACCTTAGCTTTAGTCATTACTTTTGGGGTTTTAAAAAACACTTCAAATGAGACCATGTTGTGGTCTGAGTTTGCTAGTGGTTCTCTGACCTCTGTTTTAGTTATTCTGTCTTTGTTATTTGAAAAGACTAAATCAAGGCAAGCCTCCCCTCTAGTCGGTGCCTTGACAGATTGTATTAGGAAGCAGTCATTTGTCATTTCCACCATTTCAATTTCGTCTGTCATGCTCCCCACCGGGTTTTCCCATTTTATATGGGGGAAGTTGAAATCCCCCATTAGTATGGCTTCTCCTTTGCTACACACATTTCTAATGTCATTGTATAACAGATTATTTTGCTCACCGTCTGAATCTGGCGGTCTATAGCATGCTGCTATTATTATGCCCTTTAAATTTTTGTCCGTTATTCTGACCCATATTGATTCGGCTTTATTTTCTTTGTCCAGGTTTAACACCTGGGCTTCAAGACTGTTTCTTATGTATAGCTCTACCCCTCCTCCACTTCTGTCCTGCCTGTCTTTCCTGTACAGTGTATACCAACAAATATTATATTCGTCCCCATCACTCTCAGACAACCAAGTTTCTGTAACACCTATCACATCATAGTTACATGTTAGTGCAATTTTGTTTCTGATACTTCTAGCATTTAGATAAATACATTTAATGGTTGTCTTACCTGAGTTGTTGTTTTGATGCGGTCTCCCTTCTGTTTTTCTGTTGATTTCTTCCCCCAAACAGATACACTTATAAAATAATTACGTTATAAATTAATCTTATTATAAATTAATGTTATTAAAAATGGTATTCCTTTGGCACTGGTAACATGTGCTCAGGTGTACACAGTGGCAGGAGTATTTAAAATGGCTCCCTGGTGCAGGCTGGGTGTTCGTTGCTGCACAGCTGCCTGGTTGTACCAGCGATTCTCAGGAGTAAAGCCTGGTTGTACCAGTGATTCTCAGGAGTAAAGCAGCTGTCTGAGTGCTGGCATGTTTCTCTGCAGGCAACCTACGACTACAGGAGATGATGGAGGTCATGTGTCAGGAGAGAGGAGCCAAGCTCTTTGCTACAGACGAGAGGTGAGACGTTCTACAGTGATGCTGTTTCAGTAGGGTCAGGAGCCCAGCACTTTCATTCAGTTACCAGGATTATCCAACCTACCAAAAGAACCATTAACCCTTCACATCTGTAGACAGCACATGGATGAATTGAAACTGAGAGGAAGCTAACACCATAACACTGAGTGCTGAGCAGAGGACTGTGTTGTAATGATGCAGGACATGGGCAGAGGGCAGTAGTGCAGATGTGTGCTGAATTAGATACCAGAGGACTGTGTTGTAATGTTGCAGGACGTGGGCAGGGGGCAGTAGTGCGGATGTGTGCTGAATTAGATACCAGAGGACTGTGTTGTAATGATGCAGGACGTTGGCAGGGGGCAGTAGAGCAGATGTGTGCTGAATTAGATATCAGAGGACTGTGTTGTAATGATGCAGGACGTGGGCAGGGGGCAGTAGAGCGGATGTGTGCTGAATTAGATATCAGAGGACTGTGTTGTAATGATGCAGGACGTGGGCAGGGGGCAGTAGAGCGGATGTGTGCTGAATTAGATATCAGAGGACTGTGTTGTAATGATGCAGGACATGGGCAGGGGGCAGTAGAGCGGATGTGTGCTGAATTAGATATCAGAGGACTGTGTTGTAATGATGCAGGACGTGGGCAGGGGGCAGTAGAGCGGATGTGTACACAGCTTGCAGTTTATTCACTCAGTACTGAACTCCACTCTTTCATCCCTTCTGTTGTAATTGCTTGCTTTGTTAGGTTTTGTATCGATAACGGAGCCATGATTGCTCAAGCTGGATGGGAGATGTTTAGATCAGGTCATGTGACTTCACTAGAGGATTCCTGGGTCACACAAAGGTAAGAGAAGTGGTGGTGATAATAATAAGAACTTTGTCTCCAGCATCAACCCCAGCATGGAACGGAAGGCTTGTATATTCAGATTTGATAGATTATTTTGCTATAATAATAATACAAATGTGATGCAGCAATTCAATTTAGGGCAAATGAAAGCAAACATGTTTTTAATTGTTGAGCACATGCATCCTTTAATCTTCATGTAATTAGAGACTAGTCTTGGTACTAAATGAAAATGTAAACAGATATCAGCAGCATTTCCATTGTAGCCCATGTCACCGAGACCTCCCCAATGTACAGCCTCAGTGAATATCTCAGCTGCCCCCTTTTTCATCACCTTCTGCACACTCTGCAAGAAGACAGAAAGGATGATTGCAGGTCACACAGTTCAGGGGGAGAATGTTTCATATTGTTAGAGTTATGAAATCAGTTATGTTATCATTTGTAACAATGAAATTGACACCCATCTTGTTTGTGTTGTATTTTATTTGTAGATTCAGAACAGATGAAGTGGAAGTTACCTGGAGAGATTAGAAAGGAGATGTATTTTTATAACTTTAATAAATCATAATATCCCAAATGTTGTTTCTGATGACTACATTAAAACTGGGGCCCGGGGTCAGCTGTATGCAGTGATCCTCTATCCCTCTGCACACCCTGCAGTGACGCTCTATCCCTCTGCACACCCTGCAGTGATCCTCTATCCCTCTGCACACCCTGCAGTGATGCTGTATCCCTCTGCACACCCTGCATTGATCCTCTATCCCTCTGCACACCCTGCAGTGACGCTCTATTCCTCTGCACACCCTGCAGTGATCCCCTCTGCACACCCTGCAGTGATCCTCTATCCCTCTGCACACCCTGCATTGATCCTCTATCCCTCTGCACACCCTGCAGTGACGCTCTATCCCTCTGCACACCCTGCAGTGACGCTCTATCCCTCTGCACACCCTGCAGTGATCCTCTATCCCTCTGCACACCCTGCAGTGACGCTCTATCCCTCTGCACATCCTGCAGTGACGCTCTATCCCTCTGCACACCCTGCAGTGATCCTCTATCCCTCTGCACACCCTGCAGTGACGCTCTATTCCTCTGCACACCCTGCATTGATCCTCTATCCCTCTGCACACCCTGCAGTGACGCTCTATCCCTCTGCACACCCTGCAATGACGCTCTATCCCTCTGCACACCCTGCAGTGACGCTCTATCCCTCTGCACACCCTGCAGTGATTCTCTATCCCTCTGCACACCCTGCAGTGATCCTCTATCCCTCTGCACACCCTGCAGTGACGCTCTATTCCTCTGCACACCCTGCAGTGATCCCCTCTGCACACCCTGCATTGATCCTCTATCCCTCTGCACACCCTGCATTGATCCTCTATCCCTCTGCACAGCCTGCATTGATCCTCTATCCCTCTGCACACCCTGCAGTGACGCTCTATCCCTCTGCACACCCTCCAGTGATCCTCTATCCCTCTGCACACCCTGCACTGATCCTCTATCCCTCTGCACACCCTGCACTGATCCTCTATCCCTCTGCACACCCTGCATTGATCCTCTATCCCTCTGCACACCCTGCATTGATCCACTATCCCTCTGCACACCCTGCAGTGACGCTCTATTCCTCTGCACACCCTGCAGTGACGCTCTATCCCTCTGCACACCCTGCAGTGATTCTGTATCACTCTGCACACCCTGCACTGATCCTCTATCCCTCTGCACACCCTGCAGTGATCCTCTATCCCTCTGCACACCCTGCATTGATCCTCTATCCCTCTGCACACCCTGCATTGATCCTCTAGTCCCTCTGCACACCCTGCAGTGACGCTCTATTCCTCTGCACACCCTGCAGTGACGCTCTATCCCTCTGCACACCCTGCAGTGATCCTCTATCCCTCTGCACACCCTGCAGTGATCCTCTATCCCTCTGCACACCCTGCAGTGATCCTCTATCCCTCTGCACACCCTGCAGTGACGCTCTATCCCTCTGCACACCCTGCAGTGATCCTCTATCCCTCTGCACACCCTGCAGTGACGCTCTATCCCTCTGCACACCCTGCAGTGATCCTCTATCCCTCTGCACACCCTGCAGTGATCCTCTATCCCTCTGCACACCCTGCAGTGATCCTCTATCCCTCTGCACACCCTGCAGTGATCCTCTATCCCTCTGCACACCCTGCATTGATCCTCTATCCCTCTGCACACCCTGCAGTGATTCTCTATCCCTCTGCACACCGTGTTTTGGTCCTGTTCTGTTAATCTGAAGGGAACAGGATAGGCTCAGCAAGACCCTGCAGTTCTCTCCATCTCTATGCCTCTCTTACTCCACAAACACAGCGAGTTCTCTCTACACAATGTATACAAGCTGCTTCATGAGCATGTACAAAAGGGGTTTCAATGGAGTGTACACTCACTGTTTCAAGGAAGTGTACACTGACTGTTTCAGTGGATTGTACGCTCACTGTTTCGATGGAGTGTACACTCAGTTTCAATGGAATGTACGCTTATTGTTTCGATGGAGTGTACGCTCACTATTTCAATAGTGTATGCTCACTGTTTCAATAGTGTATGCTCACTTTTTCAATGGTGTGTTTGAACCTCAGGCTGTCCTCATATTTTATATCCCAGTTAGCTGTTTATATCCATTCGGGTTACACTAGACCCTGTTTCTGTTCCTGTGTGTTTGTATGTGGAGCCTGTCAGCTCCCAGTGTGAGGATTGGGAAACACACTACAGAGCAGAAAAGAGACACACACATGGCTTTATTGAAACAGCAACAGAATGTACCATAGACAAAACAATGCTGTTTTATAAGCACAGAAAGAAGCACCGGTAAGTAGATCACTACTGAATATAAAAATAATGAGTTCTATATTTCACTGCATTGCATCTCCAAGCTAAGGACTGTATACAGTCAGCTGGTTATTACAGCATTGCAGGTTCAGGCACAGATGTTAGTGAAACCTCTCCTGTGTTGTTATAAGCAGGGGGGCTATGTGTGAGCAGCTAAATATAATGTAGAGTAATATTTCTATAGTACTACAATCTGTTCAGGGTAAAACCCACGTTGAGTTCAGGACCATTCAGTTTCTCCGGGTTGGCTGGGCTTCACAGAAAGAGGCTAATCTGAGAACCAGTCAGACTCTCCTCCCTCTCTCTTCACTGTGCCATCTGCACCACCACTGCCTTCCATGCCTTGTCCTTGTCGAAGTTCTTCATGGTGCCGTTGGAGACCTGGAAGAGGGAGGCCAGGTAAGCAGCATGTCCATCCTCAACACGCTTTCACTGAACTACACCCCACTGCCCAGCCGAGTGTGGCTCCCCCAGCCACTCTTGCCTGTCAGTCAGCATAGTGTGAGAGAAGCAGGGGCAGGTATTCCCTAGCCATGTGAGAGGGGCAGCTATACAGGGGCAGGTATTCAGTAGCCGTGAGAGAGGGGCAGGTATTCAGTAGCAGTGAGAGAGGGGCAGCTACACTGGGGCAGGTATTCAGTAGCAGTGAGAGAGGGGCAGCTACACTGGGGCAGGTATTCAGTAGCAGTGAGAGAGGGGCAGGTATTCAGTAGCAGTGAGAGAGGGGCAGGTATTTAGTAGCAGTGAGAGAGGGGCAGCTACACTGGGGCAGGTATTCAGTAGCAGTGAGAGAGGGGCAGGAACACGGGTAGGTATTCAGTAGCAGTGAGAGAGGGGCAGCTACACTGGGGCAGGTATTCAGTAGCAGTGAGAGAGGGGCAGCTACACTGTGGCAGGTATTCAGTAGCAGTGAGAGGGGCAGGAACACGGGCAGGTATTCAGTAGCAGTCAGAGAGGGGCAGGTGTTCAGTAGCAGTGAGAGGGGCAACTACACAGGGGCAGGGCAGTAACGGTTCACTGTACCTCTGTGGGCTGGAGTTCGTGCTGTATGAAGGGACCGCTGCTCGAGCTGGGTTGGGCCAGGCGGAGATCAGTCTTGTAGGCGACACTGGATCACAGTCGCCAAAGTGAGGAACGCCTGGATCACCAGCAGCACCATCAGGATTAGCAGCAGCACGGATTGCTGACAATTACAAAACACACTCAGTTCTGGAATACACAGTGCTGCTGTTACATCCTCTGACCACACTGGTATTTCTGAACCAGTAAACATGATTAGAAGTTAGGGTCTATAATACAGCAATGTCCACTGTAGCAGCTCATGAAACTAAGAAACAAAACATGTCAGAGATGATAGTGTGTTCAGTAACTGCAGCTCTAGACTAAAACAGTATGGTCAGAGTTCCTATTGATGGCTGTGCAAGCGGTTAGTTGGTCCCATGGGCTGAGGGGTCAGGCTGGGCTGAGCAGAGCAGGGCTCACCTTGGCAGCAGGCAGCTCGTGGAGGAAGATGTTAATGAAGCTCATGATGCTGACTGACAGGTACCCAGAGGCAGAGAAGAGCAGCAGGGCGGTGACGCTGCCGATAGCAATCAGGACCTCCACCTGCAGAGCAGCAGAGAGAACATCAGAGACCAGCGCAGGGCATTCTGCAACATCAGAGACCAGCGCAGGGCTATTATACAACATCAGAGACCAGCGCAGGGCTGTTATACAACATCAGAGACCAGCGCAGGGCATTCTACAACATCAGAGACCAGTGCAGGGCTATTCTACAACATCAGAGACCAGCGCAGGGCTATTATACAACATCAGAGACCAGCGCAGGGCTGTTATACAACATCAGAGACCAGCGCAGGGCATTCTACAACATCAGAGACCAGCGCAGGGCTATTCTACAACATCAGAGACCAGCGCAGGGCTATTATACAACATCAGAGACCAGCGCAGGGCTGTTATACAACATCAGAGACCAGCGCAGGGCATTCTACAACATCAGAGACCAGCACAGGGCTATTTTACAACATCAGAGACCAGCGCAGGGCTATTTTACAACATCAGAGACCAGCGCAGGGCATTATACAACATCAGAGACCAGCGCAGGGCATTTTACAACATCAGAGACCAGCGCAGGGCTATTTTACAACATCAGAGACCAGCGCAGGGCATTTTACAACATCAGAGACCAGCGCAGGGCATTTTACAACATCAGAGACCAGCGCAGGGCATTCTACAACATCAGAGACCAGCGCAGGGCTATTCTACAACATCAGAGACCAGCGCAGGGCTATTATACAACATCAGAGACCAGCGCAGGGCTGTTATACAACATCAGAGACCAGCGCAGGGCATTTTACAACATCAGAGACCAGCGCAGGGCTATTATACAACATCAGAGACCAGCGCAGGGCTATTTATACAACATCAGAGACCAGCGCAGGGCTATTATACAACATCAGAGACCAGCGCAGGGCTATTTTACAACATCAGAGACCAGCGCAGGGCTATTTTACAACATCAGAGACCAGCGCAGGGCTATTTTACAACATCAGAGACCAGCGCAGGGCTATTTATACAACATCAGAGACCAGCGCAGGGCATTATACAACATCAGAGACCAGCGCAGGGCTATTATACAACATCAGAGACCAGCGCAGGGCTGTTATACAACATCAGAGACCAGCGCAGGGCATTCTACAACATCAGAGACCAGTGCAGGGCTATTCTACAACATCAGAGACCAGCGCAGGGCTATTTTACAACATCAGAGACCAGCGCAGGGCATTTTACAACATCAGAGACCAGCGCAGGGCTATTTTACAACATCAGAGACCAGCGCAGGGCATTTTACAACATCAGAGACCAGCGCAGGGCTATTTTACAACATCAGAGACCAGCGCAGGGCATTCTACAACATCAGAGACCAGCGCAGGGCTATTATACAACATCAGAGACCAGCGCAGGGCTGTTATACAACATCAGAGACCAGCGCAGGGCTGTTATACAACATCAGAGACCAGCGCAGGGCTGTTATACAACATCAGAGACCAGCGCAGGGCTGTTATACAACATCAGAGACCAGCGCAGGGATATTCTACAACATCAGAGACCAGAGCAGGGCTATTCTACAACATCAGAGACCAGCGCAGGGCTGTTATACAACATCAGAGGGGTAAGGTGTTGAGACCCTTGTTCAGTCCGAGTGATGCTCTGTTGCAGTTCTCAGCGGTTCTGTTCTGGGATCACTTACCAGACAATTGTTGGGATACTCTGCTGCTACATGGCTGGCAATGGCACTCGGGAAACACTGCAGACAGAGGGCCAGCAGGATTACATCCCTGCTATTAACTCATATTGTTCTGCTTTGCCTGTGATAAAATCATCTTCTTAGACTGAGCTCTAACACCGTCCTGTCCTGTACACTGAGCTCTAACACTGTCCTGTCCTGTACTCTGAGCTCTAACACTGTCCTGTCCTGTACACTGAGCTCTAACACTGTCCTGTCCTGTACTCTGAGCTCTAACACTGTCCTGTCCTGTACTCTGAGCTCTAACACTGTCCTGTCCTGTACACTGAGCTCTAACACTGTCCTGTCCTGTACTCTGAGCTCTAACACTGTCCTGTCCTGTACACTGAGCTCTAACACTGTCCTGTCCTGTACTCTGAGCTCTAACACTGTCCTGTCCTGTACTCTGAGCTCTAACACCGTCCTGTCCTGTACACTGAGCTCTAACACCGTCCTGTCCTGTACACTGAGCTCTAACACCGTCCTGTCCTGTACTCTGAGCTCTAACACTGTCCTGTCCTGTTCTCTGAGCTCTAACACTGTCCTGTCCTGTACTCTGAGCTCTAACACTGTCCTGTCCTGTACTCTGAGTTCTAACACTGTCCTGTACTGTAACACTGTTCTGTGCTGTAACACTGCCCTGTCTAGTACACTGCAATGGTATGCTTGTTACATTACTCACAGCCACTAGTATCCAGAACAAGGTGGCAGACAGGTAGGGTCCCGGGACCAGAGCATCTCTGACCAGAAACAAACAAACAGAAAATAAAAGGTTGAAAGACAAACAAAACACAGGACACTGCACTCGTAGCCAAAACAGAGAGACAAACATGGTGAACTGCTATTATTATAACTATTCTTATTACCTCCGTCTCCAATCCCGTGCTCCACTCACCGAACACACAACCCCGAGTGAGTGAAAACATGCAGCTTTTATGCAGCTGTACCGAGACTCGATTGCTAATCAATCATTCAGTTGGAGTCCTGGTACAACTGCACGTGAATTAATAAAGTGCAATTCCCCGTGCTCACATATTATTACATTTTACCTGCTCGTGAAGTGCTGTGCAATCCTCGTGCCTAAATACAAATATACATTTTAAAAAACTTGTGTTACACAGACCCGTTTATATCCCGTGTACCAATGACTATACACCAACATTAACGCACTACACATAACATACAACACAAATAAATAGCCCAGGGGTGGGGCACTTTGCCACAAAGACTCACACCCCAAAATCTATACAGACCCCACACTCCATTATCTATACAGGACTCACACTCCAGTATCTTTACAGGACTCACACTCCAGTATCTAAACAGACTCACACTCCAGTATCTATACAGGACTCACACTCCAGTATCTAAACAGACTCACACTCCAGTATCTATACAGGACTCACACTCCAGTATCTAAACAGACTCACACTCCAGTATCTATACAGGACTCACACCCCAAAATCTATACAGACCCCACACTCCATTATCTATACAGGACTCACACTCCAGTATCTATACAGGACTCACACTCCAGTATCTAAACAGACTCACACTCCATTATCTATACAGGACTCACACTCCAGTATCTATACAGGACTCACACTCCAGTATCTAAACAGACTCACACTCCATTATCTATACAGGACTCACACTCCATTATCTATACAGACCCCACACTCATTTGCAATTCATTACTCACAGATTAGGACTTGATGATGCGCGTGGGGAAGATTATGGGGTTCAATAAGCCTGAGTCACAGGCATTAGGCTGAAACAGAGAGGAAAGAGGTTACTACAGGTCCTACATGACTGGATGATTACTACAGACAGGTAGTCTGTAGTAAAGGGCTTTGGAAACCTGAGTGGAATGAAGTGAAGTGAATCGTGAGCCAGGGAGAGGGGAGGAGTCAGTGAATCACTGTGAGCCAGGGAGAGGGGAGGAGTCAGTGAATCACTGAGCCAGGGAGAGGGGAGGAGTCAGTGAATCACTGTGAGCCAGGGAGAGGGGAGGAGTCAGTGAATCACTGTGAGCCAGGGAGAGGGGAGGAGTCAGTGAATCACTGAGCCAGGGAGAGGGGAGGAGTCAGTGAATCACTGAGCCAGGGAGAGGGGAGGAGTCAGTGAATCACTGTGAGCCAGGGAGAGGGGAGGAGTCAGTGAATCACTGTGAGCCAGGGAGAGGGGAGGAGTCAGTGAATCACTGAGCCAGGGAGAGGGGAGGAGTCAGTGAATCACTGAGCCAGGGAGAGGGGAGGAGTCAGTGAATCACTGTGAGCCAGGGAGAGGGGAGGAGTCAGTGAATCACTGTGAGCCAGGGAGAGGGGAGGAGTCAGTGAATCACTGAGCCAGGGAGAGGGGAGGAGTCAGTGAATCACTGAGCCAGGGAGAGGGGAGGAGTCAGTGAATCACTGTGAGCCAGGGAGAGGGGAGGAGTCAGTGAATCACTGAGCCAGGGAGAGGGGAGGAGTCAGTGAATCACTGAGCCAGGGAGAGGGGAGGAGTCAGTGAATCACTGAGCCAGGGAGAGGGGAGGAGTCAGTGAATCACTGTGAGCCAGGGAGAGGGGAGGAGTCAGTGAATCACTGAGCCAGGGAGAGGGGAGGAGTCAGTGAATCACTGTGAGCCAGGGAGAGGGGAGGAGTCAGTGAATCACTGTGAGCCAGGGAGAGGGGGGAGGAGTCAGTGAATCACTGAGCCAGGGAGAGGGGAGGAGTCAGTGAATCACTGAGCCAGGGAGAGGGGAGGAGTCAGTGAATCACTGAGCCAGGGAGAGGGGAGGAGTCAGTGAATCACTGAGCCAGGGAGAGGGGAGGAGTCAGTGAATCACTGAGCCAGGGAGAGGGGAGGAGTCAGTGAATCACTGAGCCAGGGAGAGGGGAGGAGTCAGTGAATCACTGTGAGCCAGGGAGAGGGGAGGAGTCAGTGAATCACTGAGCCAGGGAGAGGGGAGGAGTCAGTGAATCACTGAGCCAGGGAGAGGGGAGGAGTCAGTGAATCACTGTGAGCCAGGGAGAGGGGAGGAGTCAGTGAATCACTGAGCCAGGGAGAGGGGAGGAGTCAGTGAATCACTGAGCCAGGGAGAGGGGAGGAGTCAGTGAATCACTGAGCCAGGGAGAGGGGAGGAGTCAGTGAATCACTGAGCCAGGGAGAGGGGAGGAGTCAGTGAATCACTGAGCCAGGGAGAGGGGAGGAGTCAGTGAATCACTGTGAGCCAGGGAGAGGGGAGGAGTCAGTGAATCACTGAGCCAGGGAGAGGGGAGGAGTCAGTGAATCACTGAGCCAGGGAGAGGGGAGGAGTCAGTGAATCACTGTGAGCCAGGGAGAGGGGAGGAGTCAGTGAATCACTGAGCCAGGGAGAGGGAAGGAGTCAGTGAATCACTGAGCCAGGGAGAGGGGAGGAGTCAGTGAATCACTGAGCCAGGGAGAGGGGAGGAGTCAGTGAATCACTGAGCCAGGGAGAGGGGAGGAGTCAGTGAATCACTGAGCCAGGGAGAGGGGAGGAGTCAGTGAATCACTGAGCCAGGGAGAGGGGAGGAGTCAGTGAATCAGATTGAGCCAGGGAGAGGGGAGGAGTCAGTGAATCACTGAGCCAGGGAGAGGGGAGGAGTCAGTGAATCACTGAGCCAGGGAGAGGGGAGGAGTCAGTGAATCACTGTGAGCCAGGGAGAGGGGAGGAGTCAGTGAATCACTGAGCCAGGGAGAGGGGAGGAGTCAGTGAATCACTGTGAGCCAGGGAGAGGGGAGGAGTCAGTGAATCACTGAGCCGGGGAGAGGGGAGGAGTCAGTGAATCACTGGGAGAGGGGAGGAGTCAGTGAATCAGTGAGCCAGGGAGAGGGGAGGAGTCAGTGAATCACTGAGCCAGGGAGAGGGGAGGAGTCAGTGAATCACTGAGCCGGGGAGAGGGGAGGAGTCAGTGAATCACTGAGCCGGGGAGAGGGGAGGAGTCAGTGAATCACTGTGAGCCGGGGAGAGGGGAAGGAGTCAGTGAATCACTGAGCCAGGGAGAGGGGAGGAGTCAGTGAATCACTGTGAGCCAGGGAGAGGGGAGGAGTCAGTGAATCACTGAGCCAGGGAGAGGGAAGGAGTCAGTGAATCACACTGAGCCAGGGAGAGGGAAGGAGTCAGTGAATCACCGAGCCAGGGAGAGGGAAGGAGTCAGTGAATCACTGTGAGCCAGGGAGAAAACAGGAGTCAGTGATCACATGAGCCAGGGAGAGGGGAGAGGGAGGAGTCCAGTGAATCACTGTGAGCCCAGGGCAGAGGGTTAGATAGGAGTCATGAAATCACTGAGCCCGGGGAGAGGGGATAGAGTCAGTGAATCACTTGAGCCGGGAGAGGGGAGGAGGTCAGTGAATCACTACTGTAGCCATGGGGAGAGGGAATAAGAGGAATGAATAGTTCATTGAATCACTGTGAGAGAATCCTGATCCGGGGAGAGGTGGAGGGGAGTCAGTGAATCACTGTGAGCCAAGGGAGAGGGGAGTAGTTGTCAGTGAATCACTGAAGAGGCCAGGGAGGAGTGATCAGGATGTCAGTGAAATCACTGTGAGCCAGGGAGAGGGGAGAGAGTAAGGTCAGTGAATCACTGTGAGACGCAGGGGAGGGGAGAGTCAAGGAATCACTGTGAGTCATGGGTAGGAGTGACCGGGGGGAGGAGTCAGTGATCACTGTGAGCCCAGGGAGAGGGGCGAGTCCAGTGAATCACTGATGCCGTGGGGAGGGGAGGAGTCGTGGGGGAGAGGGGAGGAGTCAGTGAATCACTGAGCCAGGGAGAGGGGAGGAGTCAGTGAATCACTGAGCCAGGGAGAGGGGAGGAGTCAGTGAATCACTGTGAGCCAGGGAGAGGGGAGGAGTACAGTGAATCACTGAGCCAGGGAGAGGGGAGGAGTCAGTGAATCACTGTGAGCCAGGGAGAGGGGAGGAGTCAGTGAATCACTGAGCCAGGGAGAGGGAAGGAGTCAGTGAATCACTGAGCCAGGGAGAGGGAAGGAGTCAGTGAATCACTGAGCCAGGGAGAGGGGAGGAGTCAGTGAATCATATGTGAGCCAGGGAGAGGGGAGGAGTCAGTGAATCACTGTGAGCCAGGGAGAGGGGAGGAGTCAGTGAATCACTGTGAGCCAGGGAGAGGGAAGGAGTCAGTGAATCACTGAGCCAGGGAGAGGGGAGGAGTCAGTGAATACTGTGAGCCAGGGAGAGGGGAGGAGTCAGTGAATCACTGAGCCAGGGAGAGGGGAGGAGTCAGTGAATCACTGAGCCAGGGAGAGGGAAGGAGTCAGTGAATCACTGAGCCAGGGAGAGGGGAGGAGTCAGTGAATCACTGAACCAGGGAGAGGGGAGGAGTCAGTGAATCACTGAGCCAGGGAGAGGGGGAGGAGTCAGTGAATCACTGAGCCAGGGAGAGGGGAGGAGTCAGTGAATCACTGAGCCAGGGAGAGGGGAGGAGTCAGTGAATCACTGTGAGCCAGGGAGAGGGGAGGAGTCAGTGAATCACTGAGCCAGGGAGAGGGGAGGAGTCAGTGAATCACTGTGAGTCAGGGAGAGGGGAGGAGTCAGTGAATCACTGAGTCAGGGAGAGGGGAGGAGTCAGTGAATCACTGTGAGTCAGGGAGAGGGGAGGTGAAGTAAGTTTAAAAAAATAGATGGTGAGTAAGTAGATTCAAGAAAATGCACAGAGTCCTTTTCTTCAATCAGTTGTTAGGTTTATTGAGATATGCAGGGAGTCTGGTCCCAGGTTCAGGACAAACACAATACTCAACATTACAATGTTTGCATGACATTAAATACCCTTCTGTATAGATGGTCCACCTCCCCTTTCTCTGACACTTAACCAATGGTCAAGGTAATTTAATTTATTGTGTGAGTGTTAATGTGTGTGTGTCTGTGTGTGTGGTCTAGTGTGACAACCTCTGAACTCAGTGCATTCTTCACACTCCTGGAGACAAAAGGTCCATACATCTGCCTTTTGTTGTCTCCTTGCGACCCCCTTTGATGCCAGTGGGATTATCTCTTTTGATCTCTCTGAAGTCTTTAGAGCCTGTTCCCTTCTAGTCCACAGCATTGTTATCTCGTTAGCTTGCAGTCATTGTTGGGCAAGTTTGTAGACGCAACGTCTCTATCAATGGTTAGCAGTACATGCAATTTGAACCAAACAGTCTGCTATCTGCAATATTAGTCTCCTTTCAGAAAAGAACACCAGTATAGCTCTGCCAGTCCACATGCGCAGCAAACTGCTAATCAATTCTCAATCCATGTTTTCCAACAGGAGGAGTCAGTGAATCACTGTGAGCCAGGGAGAGGGGAGGAGTCAGTGAATCACTGAGCCAGGGAGAGGGGAGGAGTCAGTGAATCACAATGAGCCAGGGAGAGGGGATCTGAAGTCAGTGAATCACTGTGAGCCAGGGGGAGGAGAGAGTAGGGACAGTCTCCTTCTGTCTGCCAGGGAGGGGGGAGGAGTCAGTGAATCACTGAGCCAGGGAGAGGGGAGGAGTCAGTGAATCACTGTGAGCCAGGGAGAGGGAAGGAGTCAGTGAATCACTGAGTCAGGGAGAGGGGAGGAGTCAGTGAATCACTGTGAGTCAGGGAGAGGGGAGGAGTCAGTGAATCACTGTGAGCCAGGGAGAGGGGAGGAGTCAGTGAATCACTGTGAGTCAGGGAGAGGGGGGGAGTCAGTGAATCACTGTGAGCCAGGGAGAGGGGAGGAGTCAGTGAATCACTGTGAGCCAGGGAGAGGGGAGGAGTCAGTGAATCACTGTGAGCCAGGGAGAGGGGAGGAGTCAGTGAATCACTGTGAGCCAGGGAGAGGGGGGGAGTCAGTGAATCACTGTGAGCCAGGGAGAGGGAAGGAGTCAGTGAATCACCGAGCCAGGGAGAGGGAAGGAGTCAGTGAATCACCTTGAGCCAGGGAGAGGGGAGGAGTCAGTGAATCACTGAGCCAGGGAGAGGGGAGGAGTCAGTGAATCACTGTGAGCCAGGGAGAGGGGAGGAGTCAGTGAATCACTGAGCCAGGGAGAGGGGAGGAGTCAGTGAATCACTGAGCCAGGGAGAGGGGAGGAGTCTGTGAATCACTGAGCTCAGGGAGAGGGGAGGAGTCAGTGAATCACTGAGCCAGGGAGAGGGGAGGAGTCAGTGAATCACTGAGCCAGGGAGAGGGGGGGAGGAGTCAGTGAATCACTGTGAGCCAGGGAGGGGGGGGGAGTCAGTGAATCACTGAACCAGGGAGAGGGGAGGAGTCAGTGAATCACTGTGAGCCAGGGAGAGGGGAGGAGTCAGTGAATCACTGTGAGCCAGGGAGAGGGGAGGAGTCAGTGAATCACTGAGCCAGGGAGAGGGGAGGAGTCAGTGAATCACTGAGCCAGGGAGAGGGGAGGAGTCTGTGAATCACTGAGCCAGGGAGAGGGGAGGAGTCAGTGAATCACTGAGCCAGGGAGAGGGGAGGAGTCTGTGAATCACTGAGCCAGGGAGAGGGGAGGAGTCAGTGAATCACTGAGCCAGGGAGAGGGGAGGAGTCAGTGAATCACTGAGCCAGGGAGAGGGGAGGAGTCAGTGAATCACTGAGCCAGGGAGAGGGGAGGAGTCTGTGAATCACTGAGCCAGGGAGAGGGGTGTATGGTGTGAGTGAGGCAGTCAGGGAGAGAGAGGGATGGAATCAGTGAGGAGGGAGGATGCTGTGATGGGGGGGCGGGTCCTACCTTCCTGCGGCTGCAGCACTCCTCAGAGGAGCGGGCCGAGAGGATCACAGTGCTTGCCATCAGGATCTCCAGCAAGATTAATAAGATCAGGTTGAAATTGATCTGGAGGGAGGAGGAAGAGAGGGTGAGGGAAAGGAGCAATGCGGAACTTTTGAATATTGTTTTCAATAAACCAAGGGTTGTAGTGTTGTGGACACACATACTCTTTCTCTCATGACACAGACAGAACACTCACACACTCCCCTTCACTCCCTCACACTCTCTCCCTCTCTCACTCTCACTCACTCCCTCTCACACACTCCCCCTCCCTCACTCACTCACACTCTCTCTCTCCCTCGCTCTCCCTCACTCACTCTCACTCCCTCTTACTCACACACTCCCCCTCACTCCCTCACTCTCACTCCCTCCCTCCCTCGCACACTCCCCCTCCCTTCCTCACACTCTCCCTCCCTCACTCACACACTCCCCTCACTCCCTCACAGACTATCCCTCACTCACTCTTACTCACACTCCCCCTCACTCATTCACTCACTCTCACTCCCTCACACATTCACATTCCCTCACACATTCTCCATTACTCACTCACACTCTCCCTCATTCACTCACACACTCTCCCTCACTCACTCACTCTAATTTCCTCACATTCTCCTTCACTCACTCTCTCACACATACACAATCCCTCACCACTCTCCATCACTCACTCACACTCACCCTCATTCCCTCACACAAACACTCAATCCCCCACACACTCCCACTCCCCTTCACTCCCATACACACACTCAAACACTCACACTCCCCCTCACTTCTTCACACTCTCACACTCCCCCTAACTCCCTCACATACACTCACACACTCACACTCTCCCACTCCCTCACACTCTCCCCCTCACTCCCTCACACACACTCACACGCACACTCCCCCACTCCCTCACACACACACTTCCCCACTCCCTCACACACAGTCCCCCTCACTCCCTCACACACACTCACACCCCCTCACTCCCTCACACACTCACACACGCATTACCCCTCACTCTCTCACACTCTCCGTCACACACACAGCAGGATTCTCAACGATGCTCACACTGATGGCTGTTGGGTTCAGCACCAGTTTGCAGCCGAACCACACCAGGCAGGTTGTCGTGACAGCGAACGCAGACACAAACATGACCTGGTAATCGGAGACCTACCGGAGACAAAGAAACACCCCTTCACAGTGGCGCCTGGATCTGCGTTCTCACTGGATAATACTGTTCAGTCAGAGCCACTCCTACGGGACCTCAGTGAAGAAGAGAACAAACCTACCACAGTCCTCCCATTCCTCGTGATCGCGAAGCTCACCACAGCAACAGGAATGCTCTGCAAGAAAAGGGGACTAATGAAACTGCAGAATCTGACAGACACTGTTGCCTGTGTGAACGGGATTCATTCAGAGCAGCAGAGATCACTGTGAACTATAACTAGGACCCTGTTAGTTCATTCATTCAGAGCAGCAGAGATCACTGCAAACTATAACTAGGACCCTGTTAGTTCCGGATTCACAGAGCAGCAGAGATCACTGTGAACTATAACTAGGACCCTGTTAGTTCCGGATTCACAGAGCAGCAGAGATCACTGTGAACTATAACTAGGACCCTGTTAGTTCTAGATTCAAAGAGCAGCAGAGATCACTGTGAACTATAACTAGGACCCTGTTAGTTTATTCATTCAGAGCAGCAGAGATCACTGTAAACTATAACTAGTACCCTGTTAGTTCCGGATTCAAAGAGCAGCAGAGATCACTGTGAACTATAACTAGGACCCTGTTAGTTTATTCATTCAGAGCAGCAGAGATCACTGCAAACTATAACTAGGACCCTGTTAGTTTTGGATTCAAAGAGCAGCAGAGATCACTGTGAACTATAACTAGGACCCTGTTAGTTATGGATTCAAAGAGCAGCAGAGATCACTGTGAACTATAACTAGGACCCTGTTAGTTCCGGATTCAAAGAGCAGCAGAGATCACTGTGAACTATAACTAGGACCCTGTTAGTTCATTCATTCAGAGCAGCAGAGATCACTGTGAACTATAACTAGGACCCTGTTAGTTCTGGATTCACAGAGCAGCAGAGATCACTGTGAACTATAACTAGGACCCTGTTAGTTATGGATTCAAAGAGCAGCAGAGATCACTGTGAACTATAACTAGGACCCTGTTAGTTCTGGATTCAAAGAGCAGCAGAGATCACTGTAAAGTATAACTAGGACCCTCTTAGTTCTGGATTCAAAGAGCAGCAGAGATCACTGTGAACTATAACTAGGACCCTGTTAGTTCTGGATTCACAGAGCAGCAGAGATCACTGTGAACTATAACTAGGACCCTGTTAGTTCTGGATTCACAGAGCAGCAGAGATCACTGTGAACTATAACTAGGACCCTGTTAGTTCTGGATTCAAAGAGCAGCAGAGATCACTATGAACTATAACTAGGACCCTGTTAGTTTATTCATTCAGAGCAGCAGAGATCACTGTGAACTATAACTAGGACCCTGTTAGTTCATTCATTCAGAGCAGCAGAGATCACTGCAAACTATAACTAGGACCCTGTTAGTTCTGGATTCACAGAGCAGCAGATATCACTATGATATATAACTAGGACCCTGTTAGTTCTGGATTCAAAGAGCAGCAGAGATCACTGTGAACTATAACTAGGACCCTGTTAGTTCCGGATTCAAAGAGCAGCAGAGATCACTGTGAACTATAACTAGGACCCTGTTAGTTCATGGATTCAGAGCAGCAGAGATCACTATAAACTATAACTAGGACCCTGTTAGTTCTGGATTCACAGAGCAGCAGATATCACTATGATATATAACTAGGACCCTGTTAGTTCTGGATTCAAAGAGCAGCAGAGATCACTGTGAACTATAACTAGGACCCTGTTAGTTCCGGATTCAAAGAGCAGCAGAGATCACTGTGAACTATAACTAGGACCCTCTTAGTTCTGGATTCAAAGAGCAGCAGAGATCACTGTGAACTATAACTAGGACCCTGTTAGTTCCAGATTCACAGAGCAGCAGAGATCACTGTGAACTATAACTAGGACCCTGTTAGTTCTGGATTCAAAGAGCAGCAGAGATCACTGTGAACTATAACTAGGACCCTGTTAGTTTATTCATTCAGAGCAGCAGAGATCACTGTGAACTATAACTAGGACCCTGTTAGTTTATTCATTCAGAGCAGCAGAGATCACTGTGAACTATAACTAGGACCCTGTTAGTTCTGGATTCACAGAGCAGCAGAGATCACCATGAACTATAACTAGGACCCTGTTAGTTCCAGATTCACAGAGCAGCAGAGATCACTGTGAACTATAACTAGGACCCTGTTAGTTCCGGATTTAAAGAGCAGCACAGATCACTATGAACTATAACTAGGACCCTGTTAGTTCCGGATTCACAGAGCAGCAATCAATGCCTCTTTGTTTGCCGCAGACCTTCTCTGCTCAATAAACCCGAAGCTGAGCCTCCATGCTGACTGAAGACAATAGGAGGCAACAGAGTTCTGCAAATCACAGGCTGTGTAGAGCAAGTCAGCTGGTATCATACTATAGCTAGCTCTTGTACATCTTGTGCTGAATCCTGGCTGCATGGCAAACCCTATTGCCAAGTCACCCCAGGAGCACAGTGGTCTCTATGTGTTATCAGGACTTCTCTGTTATATCCACCTCCACCCCAGCCTGCAGGACCCCGGTAGGACTGTAGAGGGTTCTTACTGAACCTGCTGCGCAGCGAAGGTAATCCATGGCAGCTGGAAACACGTTCCCCAGGTAGAGAGAGAAGCCAGCCATGATCAGGACACTGCTCTGAAACACAGACAGGCACTTTAGACAGCTTCCAGCAGGGGGAGCCCCTCACTTGATTCACACACTGCCAGAGACAGACTCATTAGGGCCAGAATGGTCTGTCTGTGTATATCTGTTTGTGTGTGTGTGTGTGTCTGTATCTGTGTATATATGTTTGTTTGTGTGTGTGTGTGTCTGTGTCACCGATGGTTGTGTGTGTGGGTGTTACATTGTGTGTACATCTGTGTGTGTGTGTTTGTGTTTGACTGTCTGTGTTTGTGTGTGAGTGTCTGTGTTTGTAAAAATGTAGTACTAGAGGCGTAAAACAATTACATCCCAAAAGTTGACAAAATGGTTCAATAGATCAATTAAAAACAATTCTGAGAGAAAAGGCACTTTACAGAGCATTTAAAAGGGACCAAAAACAAAATACACAGAAAGAGTACTCGGAATTGCAAACACAAGTCAGAAAGGAAGTTAGAAAGGCCAAGAGAGAAATAGAAATGAACATTGCTAAGGGGGCTAAAACCAATTCCAAAATGTTTTTCCAATATTATAACAGCAAGAGAACATTCAAAGAGGAGGTTAAATGTCTAAGAGATACAAATGGCAAAATCATAGACGAAGAAAAAAAAATAGCAAATATATTAAATGATTACTTTTCACAAGTTTTTACAAAGGACAGCATGCCCTACATGTCAACATGTCAACTTTAGCATAACCGAGGCAGATGTGTTAAAGGGACTAGGAGCTCTTAAAATAAACAAATCCCCTGGGCCGGATGAGATCCTCCCAACAGACAATGTCGACCCAAGGGACTTTTTCGACCTGAAAAAAGAAACAAGGACCAGGGGTCACAAATGGAGATTAGACAAAGGGGCATTCAGAACAGAAAATAGGAGGCACTTTTTTACACAGAGAATCGTGAGGGTCTGGAATCAACTCCCCAGTAATGTTGTTGAAGCTGACACCCTGGGATCCTTCAAGAAGCTGCTTGATGGATTCTGGGATCAATAAGCTACTAACAACCAAACGAGCAAGATGGGCCGAATGGCCTCCTCTTCTTTGTAAACCTTTATGTTCTTGTGTGTTTGTGTTTCTGTGTGTGTGTGTTTGAGTTATGTTTGTGTTTGAGTGTGTGTGTTTGTGTGTAGGTGTCTGTGTTTCTTTGTGTGTCTGTGTTTGTGCATGTGTGTGTTTGAGTGTGTGTGTGGAAGGCGGGGTACAGAGTCAGAAGCTGCCCTCATGTTAACCCACCCCGATGAGGATGCTGAAGAGCCAGGCTCGGTAGCTTAAGCAGGAGGGGAATCTGTCTGCGAGCTGCAGGTCGCTGGCCTTCACCTCCACAGAGTAGCTGTTGTTCTCCGGCCGGCTTCCACGCTCCAGCGTCGGCACCCTGTCATAAGAGAACTCCTCCCGCGATCCATCCTCACAAGTCATTTCAGCACGCACCTGACTGAGAGGAGGGGGGGGGGGGGTTACAGACAGGCACTGTACACCTGGAGAGAGGAGAGGAGATGTGCTGACCTCGCGAGTCATCTCAGCACGCACCTGACTGAGAGGAGGGGGGGGGGGGGGGGGTTACAGACAGGCACTGTACACCTGGAGAGAGGAGAGGAGATGTGCTGTCCTCACAAGTCATCTCAGCATGCACCTGACTGAGAGGAGAGGGGAGAGAGGGGGTTACAGACAGGCACTGTACACCTGAGGAGAGGAGAGGAGATGTGCTGTCCTCACGAGTCATCTCAGCATGCACCTGACTGAGAGGAGAGAGGAGAGAGGGGGGTTACAGACAGGCACTGTACACCTGGAGAGAGGAGAGGAGATGTGCTGACCTCACGAGTCATCTCAGCATGCACCTGACTGAGAGGAGAGAGGAGAGAGGGGGGTTACAGACAGGCACTGTACACCTGGAGAGAGGAGAGGAGATGTGCTGACCTCGCGAGTCATCTCAGCAAGCACCTGACTGAGAGGAGAGGGGAGAGGGAGGGGTTACAGACAGGCACTGTACACCTGGAGAGAGGAGAGGAGATGTGCTGTCCTCACGAGTCATCTCAGCATGCACCTGACTGAGAGGAGAGAGGAGAGAGGCAGGTTACAGACAGGCACTGTACACCTGGAGAGAGGAGAGGAGATGTGCTGACCTCACGAGTCATCTCAGCATGCACCTGACTGAGAGGAGAGAGGAGAGGGGGGGGTTACAGACAGGCACTGTACACCTGGAGAGAGGAGAGGAGATGTGCTGTCCTCATGAGTCATCTCAGCATGCACCTGACTGAGAGGAGAGAGGAGAGGGAGGGGTTACAGACAGGCACTGTACACCTGAGGAGAGGAGAGGAGATGTGCTGTCCTCACAAGTCATCTCAGCATGCACCTGACTGAGAGGAGAGAGGAGAGAGGCGGGTTACAGACAGGCACTGTACACCTGAGGAGAGGAGAGGAGATGTGCTGTCCTCACAAGTCATCTCAGCATGCACCTGACTGAGAGGAGAGAGGAGAGAGGGGGTTACAGACAGGCACTGTACACCTGGAGAGAGGAGAGGAGATGTGCTGTCCTCACAAGTCATCTCAGCATGCACCTGACTGAGAGGAGAGAGGAGAGGGAGGGGTTACAGACAGGCACTGTACACCTGGAGAGAGGAGAGGAGATGTGCTGACCTCACGAGTCATCTCAGCATGCACCTGACTGAGAGGAGAGAGGAGAGAGGGGAGAGAGGAGAGAGAGAGGAGAGAGAGGGGAGAGAGGAGGGGAGAGGGGAGAGGGGAGAGAGGGGAGAGGAGGGGAGGGGAGAGGGGGAGAGGGGAGAGGATGGGAGACGGGAGAGGGGAGGGGAATGTTTCAGATTCCACAGGGTGTCACACCAATAAATATGTATTAAATAATTCCATAGTTAATGAATACAATTTTAGTTGAGAAAATCAAAGCAGTGTGAGTGATAGAGTGTAACAGAAAGTATAAAACGCTTGTGTAACATGAAGTCACTGCACTTTCATAAGCCAAATAAACACCAGCACAGACGCCATGAGCACAGAACCCCCTCCATGTGACCCCAGAGAATGACATCTGCACTGAACCCCCTCCATGTGACCTCAGAGAATGACGTCTGCACTGAACCCCCTCCATGTGACCTCAGAGAATGACGTTTGCATTGAACCCCCTCCATGTGACCTCAGAGAATGACGTCTGCACTGAACCCCCTCCATGTGACCTCAGAGAATGACGTCTGCACTGAACCCCCTCCATGTGACCTCAGAGAATGACGTCTGCACTGAACCCCCTCCATGTGACCTCAGAGAATGACGTCTGCACTGAACCCCCTCCATGTGACCTCAGAGAATGACGTCTGCACTGAACCCCCTCCATGTGACCTCAGAGAATGACGTCTGCACTGAACCCCCTCCATGTGACCTCAGAGAATGACGTCTGCACTGAACCCCCTCCATGTGACCTCAGAGAATGACGTCTGCACTGAACCCCCTCCATGTGACCTCAGAGAATGACGTCTGCACTGAACCCCCTCCATGTGACCTCAGAGAATGACGTCTGCACTGAACCCCCTCCATGTGACCTCAGAGAATGACGTCTGAGGACAGACAAGCAGCACTAACATAAGACAGTGACCGAGGTGAATGAGTGCAGTGCAGTGAGTAGCTGCTCAATGTACAATTACTGCAATGCTTTATAATCCTAGTTCAATAAACACACACAGTAAGTCTGCTCTACCTGAGCTTCCCCTGCAGCCCTGCCTCTCCCTGAGCTTCCCCTCCAGCCCTGTCTCTAACTGAGCCCCGCTGTCACATGTTATATTCACCTGCTGCTCATTGCTGCTTTGTCCGTTGCTGCACAGATGCAGGTGGAAGCAGTCACCGGGCACAGGGAGCTGCTGTTTGAGGAGTCTTCGATGTGTCTGCTGTGCAAAGGGAGGCTCAGCTCTGAAGCTAAAGAATACTCTGCTTCACACCGTCTTTAAAAAGTTTGAAACAGGATCTATTCAGCTTGAGAACAAAAAGCCCAGCGAACAACACGTTCCTGTGCCAGAGAGGGTATGCCTGTTGCATTTCAATGAGGAGCGAGGCTCACATGGGGCTGAAATGAAGGGCCTGTTCCAGGAACACAGCCCAGGTACCAGCTGTGGGAGCTCTTCCCTCTGCACACAAACCTCTCAGCTCTGTCCATGCTCACGTCTGGGAACATGCCTCTGGGAAGGGCCTCACAGAGCCCCTGTGGAGGGAAGGCAGTGGGTGGGTTTCTGAGCTTAGTTACTAGAGTTGAGAGGACGGCATGGCGGGGGGGTATGTCCCTTTCTGCAAGTGATCCACACCGAAACATTAACACTTTCAAACACACACAGCATATATCAAATACTGCCATACACACACACGCACACACACAGACAGACATAGATGCACACACACATACCCACAGGCACACAGACAGACACAGACGCACACACACACACAAACACAAACACACACAGACAGACACAGACGCACACACACACACACAGACGCACACACACACAGACACAGATGCACACACACACTCAGACACACAAATACATGCACACACAGACAGACACACAGACACACACAGACAGACACACAGACACAAACGCACACATACAAATCAGACACACAAATACATGCACACACAGACGCACACAGACAGACACACAGACACAAACGCACACACACAGATATAGACACAGACACACAAATACACACACACACACACACACACACACACACACACACACACACACACTCACACACACACACACACACACACGACACACACACACACACACACACACACTGACTGGCATGTGTACATTAACTATTTACCAACTCTTAAAGAGATCATGTTTCTGCAGCATTTCAGTAGCAGGGGTGAATTTGGCTCTTCAAACCTGCACACAAATACATGCACAAAGAGAGCAGCGGGTTGAGCACTGAGCTTGTACTGCTGATCAGGGGAGTCTGGCTGCTGACTGTACAAGGAAAGATGAGCACGCTGTGCACTGAGCTTGTACTGCTGGACACCAGGGGAGCCTGGCTGCTGACTGTACGAAGAGAGACGAGCAGCACGCTGAGCAATGAACTTGTACTGCTGCTGATCAGAGGAGCCTGGCTGTTGACTGTTTACAGCCAGCGCAGACAGAGCGGTCTCGTGCACAGTGCAGGGTTTAGAACCAGCGCAGACAGAGCGGTCTCGTGCACAGTGCAGGGTTTAGAACCAGCACAGACAGTGCGGTCTCGTGCACAGTGCAGGGTTTAGAGCCAGCGCAGACAGTGCGGTCCCTTGCACAGTGCAGGGTTTAGAGCCAGCGCAGACAGAGCGGTCTCGTGCACAGTGCAGGGTTTAGAGCCAGCGCAGACAGTGCGGTCTCGTGCACAGTGCAGGGTTTAGAGCCAGCGCAGACAGTGCGGTCTCGTGCACAGTGCAGGGTTTAGAGCCAGCGCAGACAGTGCGGTCTCGTGCACAGTGCAGGGTTTAGAGCCAGCGCAGACAGTGCGGTCTCGTGCACAGTGCAGGGTTTAGAGCCAGCGCAGACAGTGCGGTCCCTTGCACAGTGCAGGGTTTAGAGCCAGCGCAGACAGAGCGGTCTCGTGCACAGTGCAGGGTTTAGAGCCAGCGCAGACAGAGCGGTCTCGTGCACAGTGCAGGGTTTAGAGCCAGCGCAGACAGTGCGGTCTCGTGCACAGTGCAGGGTTTAGAGCCAGCGCAGACAGTGCGGTCTCGTGCACAGTGCAGGGTTTAGAGCCAGCGCAGACAGTGCGGTCTCGTGCACAGTGCAGGGTTTAGAGCCAGCGCAGACAGTGCGGTCCCTTGCACAGTGCAGGGTTTAGAGCCAGCGCAGACAGAGTGGTCCCGTGCACAGTGCAGGGTTTAGAGCCAGCACAGACAGTGCGGTCCCGTGCACAGTGCAGGGTTTAGAGCCAGCACAGACAGAGTGGTCCCGTGCACAGTGCAGGGTTTAGAGCCAGCGCAGACAGAGTGGTCCCGTGCACAGTGCAGGGTTTAGAGCCAGCACAGACAGTGCGGTCCCTTGCACAGTGCAGGGTTTAGAGCCAGCGCAGACAGAGTGGTCCCGTGCACAGTGCAGGGTTTAGAGCCAGCACAGACAGTGCGGTCCCTTGCACAGTGCAGGGTTTAGAGCCAGCGCAGACAGAGCGGTCTCTTGCACAGTGCAGGGTTTAGAGCCAGCGCAGACAGTGCGGTCCCTTGCACAGTGCAGGGTTTAGAGCCAGCGCAGACAGAGCGGTCTCGTGCACAGTGCAGGGTTTAGAGCCAGCGCAGACAGTGCGGTCTCTTGCACAGTGCAGGGTTTAGAGCCAGCGCAGACAGAGTGGTCCCGTGCACAGTGCAGGGTTTAGAGCCAGCACAGACAGTGCGGTCCCTTGCACAGTGCAGGGTTTAGAGCCAGCGCAGACAGAGTGGTCCCGTGCACAGTGCAGGGTTTAGAGCCAGCGCAGACAGTGCGGTCCCTTGCACAGTGCAGGGTTTAGAGCCAGCGCAGACAGAGCGGTCTCTTGCACAGTGCAGGGTTTAGAGCCAGCGCAGACAGTGCGGTCTCTTGCACAGTGCAGGGTTTAGAGCCAGCGCAGACAGTGCGGTCTCGTGCACAGTGCAGGGTTTAGAGCCAGCGCAGACAGAGCGGTCTCGTGCACAGTGCAGGGTTTAGAGCCAGCGCAGACAGAGCGGTCTCGTGCACAGTGCAGGGTTTAGAGCCAGCGCAGACAGAGCGGTCTCGTGCACAGTGCAGGGTTTAGAGCCAGCGCAGACAGTGCGGTCTCGTGCACAATGCAGGGTTTAGAGCCAGCGCAGACAGTGCGGTCTCGTGCACAATGCTGGGTTTAGAGCCAGCGCAGACAGTGCGGTCCCTTGCACAGTGCAGGGTTTAGAGCCAGCGCAGACAGAGCGGTCTCGTGCACAGTGCAGGGTTTAGAGCCAGCGCAGACAGAGCGGTCTCGTGCACAGTGCAGGGTTTAGAGCCAGCGCAGACAGTGCGGTCTCGTGCACAGTGCAGGGTTTAGAGCCAGCACAGACAGTGCGGTCCCTTGCACAGTGCAGGGTTTAGAGCCAGCGCAGACAGAGCGGTCTCGTGCACAGTGCAGGGTTTAGAGCCAGCGCAGACAGAGCGGTCTCGTGCACAGTGCAGGGTTTAGAGCCAGCGCAGACAGAGTGGTCCCTTGCACAGTGCAGGGTTTAGAGCCAGCGCAGACAGAGCGGTCTCGTGCACAGTGCAGGTTTAGAGCCAGCGCAGACAGAGTGGTCTCGTGCACAGTGCAGGGTTTAGAGCCAGCGCAGACAGAGCAGTCCCGTGCACAGTGCAGGGTTTACAGCCAGCGCAGACACAGTGGTCTTGTGCACAGTGCAGCGTTTGCAGACAGGAGGTCACTGTACATGCAGAGCAGATGGAACATTCTGTAAAGGGTCTGTCAGCAGGCTTCACAAATTACTCACCTACCTGACCAACTGTACACAATTCCACCCAAAACTCTTAGAAACAAAGCTGGCAAAAACCCTAAACCCTAACCACCCAAACTCTTAGAAACAAAGCTGGCAAAAACCCTAAACCCTAACCACCCAAACTCTTAGAAACAAAGCTGGCAAAAACCCTAAACCCTAACCACCCAAACTCTTAGAAACAAAGCTGGCAAAAACCCTAAACCCTAACCACCCAAACTCTTAGAAACAAAGCTGGCAAAAACCCTAAACCCTAACCACCCAAACTCTTAGAAACAAAGCTGGCAAAAACCCTAAACCCTAACCACCCAAACTCTTAGAAACAAAGCTGGCAAAAACCCTAAACCCTAACCACCCAAACTCTTAGAAACAAAGCTGGCAAAAACCCTAAACCCTAACCACCCAAACTCTTAGAAACAAAGCTGGCAAAAACCCTAAACCCTAACCACCCAAACTCTTAGAAACAAAGCTGGCAAAAACCCTAAACCCTAACCACCCAAACTCTTAGAAACAAAGCTGGCAAAAACCCTAAACCCTAACCACCCAAACTCTTAGAAACAAAGCTGGCAAAAAGTGAATCTTATTTGAAGTCCTCACTTGTTTGTTCTTTTTCAGATCATTATTGGTACAGTCAGTATGTTCACATGTGCACACACACACACACACACACACACACACACACACACAATAAACAAATACAAATACCCAGGCAAGTACATTTACACTATACCAAAGTGCCACAGATCTTGGCAGCTTATCAGCTGTGTGAAGGGGAATCTTCAGTAAAAAGTCTCCAAACAATTGCAGTTCTGTTTGCCCAGAGAGTTGCATAACATGAAAGGGGTGGGGGGTTGTGCACAGTGACCTGAGTGCTGGGCAGCAGGGCTGTGTGACTCTCACTCACTTCCTCCCCCTCACTATCTCAGCAATGCCCACAGCTCCATCCTTGTTAAGAGAGGCACTTCAATTGAAATTCTCTCCCAGCAGCAGGGGGTGGGCTCACTGTAGGTCTGCCTGGGGAGCCCACAATAACCAGCCTCACTGTGAAGAGAGAAGAGGCTGGGTCACACTATGCCTCTTTCTGCTTTTTCCTCAATCCTCTGCCCTCTTGTGGCTGAAATAATTAGTGCCGGGCACAGTAACAATTTGTGATTTTTTTTTTTTTTTTAATTATTATTATTAGCAAACGCCTTTATCCAGGGCGACTTACAATTGTTACAGGATATCACATTATTTCCACATACTAGGTAAAGTGCCTTGCTTTAAGGGTACAGCAGCAGTGTCCCCCACCTGGGATCGAGCCAACGACCCTCCGGAGTCCAGAGCCCTAACCAGATTGCCACATCGCTGCCCTAGTTTGTCCAGTAATTCATTGTTGATGGGTGCACAAAGTGGGCTATTAAATGACGTCTCCAGTCGCCGAACTTAGTAGGCCTACTCTCTCTCTCTCAATAAAATAAAAAAGAGGTAATTAAAGTAGGAATCAGCGACTGCAGCAAATGAAGCGCGCTGGGCAGTGTTGGTAAGGCAGCCCGTGGTATTCATCGCTCGTGTCCATACAGCGCACAGTGCAAACGGGCACTTGAAACGCGACTGACTTCTTTATTTATGGCGCGGACCGCCCTGGAGTGTTTCCCCCTCCCTCTTTAAACCCGCACAATACCGCAAGGGTTAACTACTGATAACGACGTCAGAACGCCGCTCGCTGTCTTTCAGTAACACGCAATCGCCAAGTCTTGCGTGAGTATCGTGCCGTGTGAACACCTGCCGGAGAGGCGTTGTTAGGCACAGGTAAACGCTGACAGGTAAACGCTGAAGAGACTCGTATTAATAATACACCCCGCAGGTACAGTACGATGGACGGGTGGATCAGGTGTATTCATTTGTGTCGCAATGCACGCACAGTTTGTTTATAACCTAACGCGTACTTCTGGGGCCTTGTGTTTGATGGCATCTCCACTGAGACCACACACGTGCTACTGATTCATTTGAAAACGTACATAACCATATTTATCGCTGTTTTTCAGTCGTAGTGATGAATCAAATTCATTAAGCATTTTACTCCAGTGCAAGGTTAAACAAAAAAACTAACGCAAAACGGTCAGTAGTACTCGCGTTGCTATGCCAACTGTCCGGGTTTCATCGGAAAGTCCGCTTTTTAAACTTGCTGTCCGATGTGGCCATGTCGCCTAAAGAGGGCCACCGGCTCGGTGCAAGTGCTGCAAACTTGACAGACTGCTGTGCTTTTAATTCACAGTTGCTGTTGCTAAAACAACAAACGAGCCAAAGAAGTTCGTGTGACCACCACCATCAATTTCAGCTTTTGATAGGTACGTCACTGCACAGTTCTTAAAGAACCGCACTGGCCTGGGGTTGGAAGTGCTTTGGATGCTGGAAGTTGCTCTTTGGTGGTCAGCTGTCTGTTTGGTGTGTGGTTTCTCTTGCTGCTGCAGGGTTCCTGTGGAGACTCTAGTCATGATTCTGGACTATTTGCTTTCTAAAGTTATGGAGCCGCTGTGGCGACGAGCAGAGGAGGAGGAGCAGCAGCGAGGCTCAGGTCAGTTCAGTGAAACGCAAAGCAAGCATCTCATCCCAGTGATGGGCTAGTCTGGTGTGTGTTTGTGTGCGTGCGGTTCTAGTATGGAGGTGTGTGTGTGTGCGTGCGGTTCTAGTGTGGGGGGGGGGTGTATATGCGTGAGGTTCCTCTGATGTGTGCTGTATTGTGTTGCAGGTGCTGGTGAAACGCTGCACATTCGGGCTGGCACAGTGACCCGGTTCTGCCAAGACTACGGGTTGATCGACGATCTGATCTGCTTCACTACAGAGGTGGTTCTGGGAGGAGCCCCACTGAGTGTAGGGCACACAGTCAGCGCCATCGCCGTGAGGGACAGGGAGGCAGGGGGGTGGAGAGCTGTGCGGGTGAGATACTGTCAGCATGCAGGACAGGAGGGAGGGGAGCGCTGTGCGGGTGAGATACTGTCAGCATGCAGGACAGGAGGGAGGGGAGCGCTGTGCGGGTGAGATACTGTCAGCATGCAGGACAGGAGGGAGGGGAGAGCTGTGCGGGTGAGATACTGTCAGCATGCAGGACAGGAGGGAGGGGAGCGCTGTGCGGGTGAGATACTGTCAGCATGCAGGACAGGAGGGAGGGGAGAGCTGTGCGGGTGAGATACTGTCAGCATGCAGGACAGGAGGGAGGGGAGAGCTGTGCGAGTGAGATACTGTCAGCATGCAGGACAGGAGGGAGGGGAGCGCTGTGCGGGTGAGATACTGTCAGCATGCAGGACAGGAGGGAGGGGAGCGCTGTGCGGGTGAGATACTGTCAGCATGCAGGACAGGAGGGAGGGGAGCGCTGTGCGGGTGAGATACTGTCAGCATGCAGGACAGGAGGGAGGGGAGCGCTGTGCGGGTGAGATACTGTCAGCATGCAGGACAGGAGGGAGGGGGCGCTGTGCGGGTGAGATACTGTCAGCATGCAGGACAGGAGGGAAGGAGGGAAGGGAGAGCTGTGCGGGTGAGATACTGTCAGCATGCAGGACAGGAGGGAGGGGAGAGCTGTGTGCAGGAGATACTGTCAGCATGCTGGACAGGAGGGAGGGGAGAGCTGTGTGCGGGAGATACTGTCAGTATGCAGGACAGGAGGGAGGGAAGCGCTGTGCGAGTGAGATACTGTCAGCATGCAGGACAGGAGGGAGGGGAGAGCTGTGTGCGGGAGATACTGTCAGCATGCAGGACAGGAGGGAGGGGAGCGCTGTGCGGGTGAGATACTGTCAGCATGCAGGACAGGTGGGAGGGGAGAGCTGTGTGCGGGTGGGATACTGTCAGCATGCAGGACAGGAGGGAGGGAGGGGAGAGCTGTGTGCGGGAGATACTGTCAGCATGCAGGACAGGATTTACTTACACAATTTCTAAAACAAATTGGTTGAGATTTTTCAATCAGAATATTACTTAGCAAGCAACAAACAACATCGGGATCTATGTTGGGTGTTCTAGTCATTGATAAATCAAGATACAAAGGGTTCAGCAGCAGTGGGGAGTGAGCGAGGGAGAGAGGCTCGTCTGGAGGTGTGAACGAGGTAACGAATAGTGGTTACAAAGAGGGAGGAGAGCAGTGAGCACTGCCTCTGCTTTGCCTTGATCCCTGGACTCACTCACTCACTGACTCGCTGACTCACTCACTCACTGACTCGCTGACTCACTCACTCACTGACTCGCTGACTCACTCACTGACTCGCTGACTCACTCACTCACTGACTCGCTGACTCACTCACTCACTGACTCGCTGACTCACTCACTCACTGACTCGCTGATCTACTCACTGGCTCACTCACTGACTCGCTGACTCACTCACTCACTGACTCGCTGATCTACTCACTGACTTGCTCACTCACTCACTCACTCACTGACTTGCTGATCGACTCAGTGACTCACTCACAGTACCCCCTTCCTCTATATTAAACAGTACCCTCCCTCTATATTAAACAGTATCCTCCTTCTATATTACAGTACTCCTCTCTCCCTCTATATTAAACAGTACCCTCCCTCCCTCTATATTAAACAGTACCCTCCTTCTATATCTATATTAAACAGTACCCTCCCTGTATAGTAAACAGAATCCCTCCCTCCTTCTCCCTCTCTGTTTTCTCTCTTAGTGTGACGTGTTCACGGTTTGTCTCTCAGGCTATGACAGATCTCCATGTGTTGACCAGCCAGTCTGTGTTTGTCTTCCCCCACCAGGATTGACAGCTTCTGGGTGTCGTGCATTTTGGGGAATTCTCTGTCTAAATCGCCAAATTTAGGGAAGAAAATGTTCCTTATGTTGTTATATTTTTCACAGTATGGTAGGAAGCTCTCTCTCGGAGGATTGCGAGAAGAGCTTGCAGAGAGACCAGTAGCGTTGAAATGCTGGTCCGGTAGGAGAGTGTTTTTTTGGTTATGTTGCATGTTCAGGTGCAGCAGTGTCTCTCTGTTATGTTGTGTATTCAGGTGCAGCGGTGTCTCTCTGTTATGTTGTGTATTCAGGTGCAGCGGTGTCTCTCTTATGTTGTGTATTCAGGTGCAGCAGGTGTCTCTGTTATGTTGTGTATTCAGGTGCAGCAGTGTGTCTCTGTTATGTTGTGTATTCAGGTGCAGCAGTGTCTCTCTGTTATGTTGTGTATTCAGGTGCAGCAGTGTCTCTCTGTTATGTTGTGTATTCAGGTGCAGCGGTGTCTCTGTTATGTTGTGTATTCAGGTGCAGCGGTGTCTCTCTGTTATGTTGTGTATTCAGGTGCAGTGGTGTCTCTGTTATGTTGTGTATTCAGGTGCAGTGGTGTCTCTGTTATGTTGTGTATTCAGGTGCAGCAGTGTCTCTCTGTTATGTTGTGTATTCAGGTGCAGTGGTGTCTCTGTTATGTTGTGTATTCAGGTGCAGCGGTGTCTCTGTTATGTTGTGTATTCAGGTGCAGCAGTGTCTCTCTGTTATGTTGTGTATTCAGGTGCAGCGGTGTCTCTTATGTTGTGTATTCAGGTGCAGCAGTGTCTCTGTTGTGTTTTCAGGTGCAGCGTCTTGTGGATGCATGGGAGGAGGATGGGGGGTTGTCTGTCGACTCGGAGTCTAATCAGCTGAAGCCCCTGATTGGCATAGTGACGTCATGTGGCAGCGATGGGGGGTTCATCACCCAGACCACCTACTTCCCCCGCTCGACTGTCTGCGAAGGTAATGCCAGGAATAACCCTGACACCTGGGCCTGTAATGTGACTGGGCTCTCCTGCCTGGAATAACCCTAACCCTGACACCTGGACCTGTAATGTGACTGGGCTCTCCTGCCTGCAATAACCCTTACCCTAACCCTAACCCTGACACCTGGACCTGTAATGTGACTGGGCTCTCCTGCCAGGAATACAGCAGTGTGCAGGTGGAGGGGTCCCTGAGAGGGGGCACTGTGCTGTTTAGAGAAGCTGGCTCTCCTCTCTCGTGTGTGTACAGTGTGAAGTGTGCTCCAGGGTTCAGTAGTGGCTGAGAGGGGGTGCTGTGCTGCTTGGGGAAGCTGGCTGTCCTCTCTCGTGTTTAGGCACTGACAGCGTGAAGTGTGTTCCAGGGTTCGAGCCAGTGAAGGGGGACTGGGTCCAGGCACAGTACTTCATCAGCCCCACACAGTGGTCCAGCCAGGCCCGGTCTGTGGTGCCGCTGCGGTACCGGAGAATCGACAAGGTGAGAGCTCCTTTTGTTACTCCTCCCTTACAGTTCATGCTCCTCAGGAGGTAGGAGGCAGGAGGATGTACAAAAACAGAAATGCACAGAAACGCGACACTCGTGTAAATGTGAGCCTGCATTTCTGTATCCCTGCTGGCGGTCTCTAAGACGACAAAGGTCATGTGATGTTGAGTTCTTGTGTTGGGCAGGATGTGGGATTGCCTGCAGCATCCCCAGACCTGCAGTGTTGCTCAAGCTTTCAGTGTGTCTGCAGATTGTCTTGAGGAGCATTTATTCTGCTCTCCCTGATTAAAGTGAACAAGGAGAGCCTCAAGCCAAACCAAGCCTCTGAAGATTGACACGGTGATCAGGACTGACTGCTTCTTGTCCTCTCTGTCTGTCTCAGGTCCGAGTGTCCAGTCTGTACGGCCGCAATGGAGTGCTGGGAGACTCTGTATTCTTCACGCTGGACTCTCTTCGTGTCCCGGGGGGATACTGCCCCTCCCCTGGGGATCTGGTCAATGTGGTGGTGGTGGAGAGCTCTCAGTCCTGCTACTGCTGGAGAGCTCTGTGCATGGCACCCGTCCACCGGAGCAGGTAGTTCAGCTGGCAAAGCACAGCAGTGTTGGGAGAGTTGTTACACTGACGCTTTCATTCTTATCTGTTGGACTGAAAGAGGCTGTTTCTGGAGCTCCCAAGTGACTCATCCGGTAAAGGCGCTCAGATTAGTGCAGGATGCACCCTATAGCCTGAACGTCGTCAGTTGGAGTCCAGGCTATTCCACCGCCGGCCATGGACGGGAGCTCCCAGGTGGCGGTGCACAGTTGGTCGAGAGCCGCCCGGGGGGGGGGGCTTGGTTCACCGCACACCAGCGACCTCTGGCTGGGTGCCTGCAGGCTTGCCTGTAAGCTGCCCAGAGCTGTGTTGTCTTCCAAGACTGTAGTTTTGAGGTGGCTGCATGGTGGTGGTGGTAACGGAAAGCTGAGCCTAAAAATAATTGGCTATTCTAAATTGGGAGAAAATGATAAAAAAAAAAAACAATTGGCGACTACTAAATTTAAAAAAAAAAGTGTCCATTTCCAGTAATGTCACGATGGTAGCTTGCAGGGGAATGCCAGATGAATTGCGTTGTAGTTTCATGGTCTGAAGCAGAGATGAGAGGCCAGACTGTGAAGGCTGGTCTCTGACTGCAGTGCCCCCTGCTGTCTCTCCGCAGCGTGTGCACTCCAGAGGAGGAACCCCCCCTGGAGTCGGAGCACCAGGTCCTGCTGAGGAACAAGGGCGGCCTGGAGGTGAGCAGGATGACCAGCTTCGGGAGCCTCCTCCTGGGCCAGGACAAGGACCTTCTGGTGTGGATCGAGTGAGTGAGCAGGGAAGGGACGCTGCAATGTGTGGATCGAGTGAGCAGGGAAGGGATGCTGCAATGTGTGGATTGAGTGAGCAGGGCAGGGACACTGCAATGTGTGGATCGAGGGAATGAGTGAGCAGGGCAGGGACGCTGCAACGTGTGGATTGAGTGAGCAGGGCAGGGACGCTGCAATGTGTGGATCGAGTGAGTGAGCAGGGCAGGGACACTACAATGTGTGGATCAAGTGAGCAGGGAAAGGATGCTGTAATGTGTGGATTGAGTGAGTGAGCAAGGAAGGGACGCTGCAATGTGTGGATTGAGGGAGCAGGGCAGGGACACTGCAATCTGTGGATCAAGTGAGCAGGGCAGGGACGCTGCAATGTGTGGATCAAGTGAGCAGGGCAGGGACACTGCAATCTGTGGATCAAGTGAGCAGGGAAGGGACGCTGCAATGTGTGGATCGAGGGAGCAGGGCAGGGATGCTGCAATGTGTGAATCGAGGTAGTGAGCAGGGACGCTGCAATGTGTGGATTGAGGGAGCAGGGCAGGGACGCCGCAATGTGTGGATTGAGGTAGTGAGCAGGGACGCTGCAATGTGTGGATTGAGGGAGCAGGGCAGGGACGCTGCAATGTGTGGATCGAGTGAGTGAGTGAGCAGGGAAGGGACGCTGCAATGTGTGGATCAAGTGAGTGAGTGAGCAGGGACGCTGCAATGTGTGGATTGAGTGAGCAGGGCAAGGACGCTGCAATATGTGGATCAAGTGAGCAGGGCAGGGATGCTGCAATGTGTGGATCGAGGGAATGAGTGAGCAGGGCAGGGATGTTGCAACATGTGGATTGAGTGAGCATGGCAGGGACGCTGCAACGTGTGGATTGAGTGATTGCAGCATCCCTGCCCTGTGTGGATCGAGTGAGTGAGCAGGGCAGGGACACTACAATGTGTGGATCGAGTGATTGTGCAGAGCAGGGACGCTGCAATGTGTGGATCGAGTGAGCAGGGCAGGGACGCTGCAATGTGTGGATCGAGTGAGTGAGCAAGGAAGAGACGCTGCAGTGTGTGGATTGAGGGAGCAGGGCAGGGACACTGCAATCTGGATCGAGTGAGTGAGTGAGCAGGGACGCTGCAATGTGTGGATCGAGGGAGCAGGCCAGGGACGCTGCAATGTGTGGATCGAGTGAGTTAGCAGGGACGCTGCAATGTGTGGATCGAGGGAGCAGGGCAGGGACGCTGCAATGTGTGGATCGAGTGAGTGAGCAGGGACGCTGCAATGTGCATTGAGTGAGCAGTGAAGGGACGATGCATTGTGTGGATCGAGTGATTGTGCAGGGCAGGGACGCTGCAATGTGTGGATCAAGTGAGTGAGTGAGCAGGGACGCTGCAATGTGTGGATTGAGTGAGCAGGGCAAGGACGCTGCAATGTGTGGATCGAGTGATTGTGCAGGGCAGGGACGCTGCAATGTGTGGATCGAGTGATTGTGCAGGGCAGGGACGCTGCAATGTGTGGATCGAGGGAATGAGTGAGCAGGGCAGGGATGTTGCAACATGTGGATTGAGTGAGCATGGCAGGGACGCTGCAACGTGTGGATTGAGTGATTGCAGCATCCCTGCCCTGTGTGGATCGAGTGAGTGAGCAGGGCAGGGACGCTGCAATGTGTGGATCGAGTGAGTGAGCAAGGAAGAGACGCTGCAGTGTGTGGATTGAGGGAGCAGGGCAGGGACACTGCAATGTGTGGATCGAGTGAGTGAGTGACTGAGCAGGGACGCTGCAATGTGTGGATCGAGTGAGTGAGCAGGGCAGGGATGCTGCAATGTGTGGATCGAGTGAGTTAGCAGGGACGCTGCAATGTGTGCATTGAGTGAGCAGTGAAGGGACGATGCATTGTGTGGATCGAGTGATTGTGCAGGGCAGGGACGCTGCAATGTGTGGATCAAGTGAGTGAGTGAGCAGGGACGCTGCAATGTGTGGATCGAGTGAGTGAGCAGGGCAGGGACGCTGCAATGTGTGGATCAAGTGAGTGAGCAGGGCAGGGACGCTGCAATGTGTGGATCGAGGGAATGAGTGAGCAGGGCAGGGATGCTGCAATGTGTGGATTGAGTGAGCAGGGCAGGGACGCTGCAATGTGTGGATCGAGTGAGTGTGCAGGGCAGGGACGCTGCAATGTGTGGATCGAGTGATTGTGCAGGGCAGGGACGCTGCAATGTGTGGATTGAGGGAATGAGTGAGCAGGGCAGGGATGCTGCAACATGTGGATTGAGTGAGCATGGCAGGGACGCTGCAATGTGTGGATCGAGTGAGCAGGGCAGGGACGCTGCAATGTGTGGATTGAGGGAGTGAGTGAGGGCAGGGACGCTGCAATGTGTGGATCAAGTGAGTGAGCTGGGCAGGGACGCTGCAATGTGTGGATTGAGTGAGCAGGGCAAGGACGCTGCAATGTGTGGATCGAGTGATTGTGCAGGGCAGGGACGCTGCAATGTGTGGATCGAGTGAGTGAGAGGGCAGGGACGCTGCAATGTGTGGATCGAGTGAGCAGGGCAGGGACGCTGCAATGTGTGGATTGAGTGAGCAGGGCAGGGACACTGCAATGTGTGGATTGTGGATCGAGTGATGTGTGAGTGAGCAGGGCAGGGACGCTGCAATGTGTGGATCAGGGACGCTGCAATGTGTGGATCGAGTGGGCAGGGATGCTGCAATGTGTGGATCGAGTGAGTTAGCAGGGACGCTGCAATGTGTGGATCGAGGGAGCAGGCCAGGGACGCTGCAATGTATGGATCGAGTGAGTTAGCAGGGACGCTGCAATGTGTGAATCGAGGGAGCAGGCCAGGGACGCTGCAATGTATGGATCGAGTGAGTGAGCAGGGATGCAGCAATGTGCATTGAGTGAGCAGTGAAGGGACGATGCATTGTGTGGATCGAGTGAGTAAGCAGGGCAGGGACGCTGCAGTGTGTGGATTGTGTGAGTGAGTGAGCAGAACAGGGACGCTGCAATGTGGATCGCTGGCATTGATTCACAGACTCTGTGGTGCAGGTGCAATACACGCCGTGGGGGAATGTGTGGCTGCCTTAGTCTGTAGCCTAGAGAGAGAGAGAGAGAGAGAGAGAGAGCACATTTCAGAGGCCCTGAGTGGCCAAGAACTGTGCTTGTGGGTGATATACAAACACGTTATTTGTCAATACAGCCTTCCTGTGGAATAGTAAATACAAACACGTTATTTATCAATACAGCCTTCTTGTGGAATATTAAATACACAGTGCTTGGTTACTGAGCTCTGTTGTTGACTGTTGACAGCTGACAGCTGTGAGCTTACGATCCGGGAAAAGAACACCTTAATGGCACTTTACAAGAAGATCTTAGCCTGGAGTTTAATGGCTCTCTTACAAGATATTCTTAACCTGGAGTTTAATGGCTCTCCCAAGAAGTTATTAGCCTGGAGTTTTGACACTGTATTGTTGGTTTGATGACAGTGTTTCTTTTCTAGGTTTTGTACACTTTAATGTTACACTGAATACACTCACCCCACCATGTCAGTGTTATAATGTATTCTTGTTTTTTTCTGATGGCTGTTTCAGGAACAAAGGGGCGAAGGCGCAGACACTGCTGAGCTGTGGGTTCGCAGGCTGGGACCGAGACAGACAGTTCAAACTGCACTTCCCTGAGGAAGAGGAAGAGCCAGAGCTGTGGCCCTCCCCTCCCCTGGATCCAGCACTCCCAGTACAGGGGCTCTGCTCCCCAGTCTGTCCCAGCTTGATAGCCCCATCCCAGTCTGTACTCGGGGTCTACCAGGCCTTCCCTATGACCTTCATGGCCTGTGTGCAGAGCCCCTACAGGGGGCAGGGCATGCTGTCCTTCTACCCGCTGGGAGGGTACTGCCTGTACCCAGCTGCCCTGCTGCTGAGGCCCAGCCTGGGCTTTGCAGGGAGGGGGGAGAAGTGGGGAGCAGCCTACACCGTAGCAGAGGGGTCCGAGAGCAGTGGGGTGCAGAGAGGGGAGAGGGAGTGTGGTACAGCTCCTCCGGTGGCAGTGCGGTTCGACAGTGCTGGGGTTCAGGGAGGAGGAGCCTGGGCGGGAGATGGGGAGTGGGGTACAGTGTCAGGAGGAACAGCAGCTCCTGAAGCACAGGAGAGCAGAGGAGTGGAGGAGCCAGTGAGCTCGGGTTCAAGGGAGATCAAGACTGACATCATGCCAGGAGAGAAGATGGCCATTACCATCCGCTGTGAAGCAAAGTGAGTACTGGGGTAGCCGTTTCCCGGGCGATGGGGATGTGTCCCGGGCGATGGGGCTGTATTCTGGGAGATGGGGCTGTGTCCCTGGCGATGAGGCCGTGTCCCTGGCGATGGGGATGTGTTCCGGGCGATGGAGCAGTGTCCCTGGCGATGGGGCTGTGTCCCGGGAGATGGGGCCGTGTCCCGGGAGATGGGGCCGTGTCCCTGGAGCTGGGGCTGTGTCCCGGGTGATGGGGCCATGTTCCGGGTGATGGGGCCATGTCCCTGGCGATGGGGATGTGTTCCGGGCGATGGGGATGTGTCCCGGGCGATGGGGCTGCAGTGAATGTATATAACATTTCTAAATGTATCTGCTGAAACTCTTCTATAATGTTGAAAGTTATTGAGAGTATCAGTTTCTTGGTATATATTGCAGATCTGTTTTTTGCAAATCGGTCCTGCTCTAATTCGTCACGTTGCCGGTAGCTCTAGTCTTGCATTCACATTCTAGTTTGCATGTTGCTGACAGACTGGGGGGGTTCCTGGAGAGAGATCAGTCCTGACCTTGGTGTCGAGGCCTCTCTCTGTTCTTCACCTCTCCGGTCCCTCAGCACAGAGATCCATTGAGCCGGTCTCTGCACAGCTGTGCTGCTTTCTGCTGGGTGGGGCTCATTGGCATGTGGCTGCACTACACTGAGGGTCCTGGCCAGTGTGGGCAGTTGGAAATACAATACTACTGTATGGGGGCTGCAGTTTGTCTCATGGTCTTGTTAGTTGACTGTAAATGAATGGTAGCTCTGAATGAGTTCCAGGTACAGGGCTGCTGTTGGGAGCTTCTGCAGCAAGAGAAGTAGTGAAACAAGCCAGGTTAGAAGAAACTGTATACCAGTATTAAAGACCAGGGGCCTGCGGTATAACCAAGCCTCTCCTGCTGTGCAGTGTGCTGCTGCTTGCCTTGCAAGATCCCAGTGGTCTGTCGTTAAGCCTCTTGCATTGGGTAGCATGTTGCTGGATGCTAATGCATGCGGTTCTGTGTCTTGCAGGAACCTGGGCTGCTGTCAGGAGCTCCTGCTGCTGCACTTCACAAGCTTCTCTATCGGGCGGCTTCTGGTTGTGAGAGTGCAGAGCGAGGAGGAGAGCCTCATTCTGGCTAGCTCTCCGTACGTACCAGCCAATCAGCTCCCAGCACAGCCGACGAGGCCACAAGCCAAGAAAGGCATCACTGTGCTCCCCGCCTGCCTGCCTCCCAGGTATCCAAGCCACGGCTTCTCCAGCGCCACCCGTAACCAGAGAGCTGCTCACACCACTACCTTCAATAACCAGAGCTGCTCACACACTACCTTCAATAACCAGAGCTGCTCACACACTACCTTCAATAACCAGAGAGCTGCTCACACACTACCTTCAATAACCAGAGAGCTGCTCACACCACTACCTTCAATAACCAGAGACACACTACCTTCAATAACCAGAGAGCTGCTCACACACTACCTTCAATAACCAGAGAGCTGCTCACACCACTACCTTCAATAACCAGAGCTGCTCACACCACTACCTTCAATAACCAGAGAGCTGCTCACACCACTACCTTCAATAACCAGAGAGCTGCTCACACCACTACCTTCAATAACCAGAGAGCTGCTCACACCACTACCTTCAATAACCAGAGAGCTGCTCACACCACTACCTTCAATAACCAGAGAGCTGCTCACACCACTACCTTCAATAACCAGAGCTGCTCACACACTACCTTCAATAACCAGAGCTGCTCACACCACTACCTTCAATAACCAGAGAGCTGCTCACACCACTACCTTCAATAACCAGAGATCTGCTCACACCACTACCTTCAATAACCAGAGAGCTGCTCACACCACTACCTTCAATAACCAGAGAGCTGCTCACACCACTACCTTCAATAACCAGAGAGCTGCTCACACCACTACCTTCAATAACCAGAGAGCTGCTCACACCACTACCTTCAATAACCAGAGAGCTGCTCACACCACTACCTTCAATAACCAGAGAGCTGCTCACACCACTACCTTCAATAACCAGAGAGCTGCTCACACACACTAGCTTCAATAACCAGAGAGCTGCTCACACCACTAGCTTCAATAACCAGAGAGCTGCTCACACCACTACCTTCAATAACCAGAGAGCTGCTCACACCACTACCTTCAATAACCAGAGAGCTGCTCACACCACTACCTTCAATAACCAGAGAGCTGCTCACACCACTACCTTCAATAACCAGAGAGCTGCTCACACCACTACCTTCAATAACCAGAGAGCTGCTCACACCACTACCTTCAATAACCAGCGACCTGCTCACACCACTACCTTCAATAACCAGAGATCTGCTCACACCACTACCTTCAATAACCAGAGAGCTGCTCACACCACTACCTTCAATAACCAGAGAGCTGCTCACACCACTACCTTCAATAACCAGAGAGCTGCTCACACCACTACCTTCAATAACCAGCAGATCACACCACTACCTTCAATAACCAGAGCTGCTCACACCACTACCTTCAATAACCAGAGACCTGCTCACACCACTACCTTCAATAACCAGAGATCTGCTCACACCACTACCTTCAATAACCAGAGAGCTGCTCACACCACTACCTTCAATAACCAGCGACCTGCTCACACCACTACCTTCAATAACCAGAGATCTGCTCACACCACTACTTTCAATAACCAGCGACCTGCTCATACCACTACTTTCCACCCCACACCATATCACAGCCCAGTTCTTTCTATAATCGCAGAGTTCCTCACGCCACCCCACAGCCCAGTCCTTTCTATAATCGCAGAGTTCCTCACGCCACCCCACAGCCCAGTCCTTTCTATAATCGCAGAGTTCCTCACGCCACCCCACAGCCCAGTCCTTTCTAGAATCACAGAGCTGCTCACTCCACCCCACAGTGCATGCAAGTTTTCTGATTGAACCCTCAGGTTTTCGAAGAGGCACCTTCCTAATTTCCTGGGCCAGTACCCGATCCCGCAGAAGCTGAGGGAGTGCTTTGAGCTGAAGAATGACGTGCTGGTTGCTGAACCAGAGCTTGCAGAGGTAAGCAGGACCAGAGGAGTCTGAGACAGACTTCAGCTGGGACCCTCCCTGTCTCTAAAGTCTTGTGAACCCAGCTGAGTTGAGAAGGGGGCTGGAATTAAGACAACAGTGAGGATTTTGCAGATGAAATGGATCTGTTGAGGCTAGTGGCAAGAATTGGCACTAGAGATTCTGAACCCCGCTGCTGAGGTGAGCTGGAAAGCTGTGGAACAGCTCGTGCAGACGGTTGTGGATCTTGTGTGCAGTGGATACGATTCAGCCGGCTGGTGTTCCCTTGTGTCACGCTGCCTTCTCTCTCCTCACAGCCCCTCGGCAGGTCAGTCTTCAGGTCTCGCTTCTCAGCCCTGCTGTGGCTGGAGGAGCTGCATGCGGAGAGCGAGATGAAGGAGTTCAGCCTCAGCGGAGCCTTCCTGAGGAGGAGTGCCAGCTACCTGCAGCTGGAGGTGCCCGGTGTGTCCGAGGGCAGACCCAGCGCCAGCGTCGGTACGGGGCAGGGACACTGTTACACACTTAGCAGCACTCAATAGAGGGGTTCTAAAGGAACTTCACAATTCAATGACAAGCCTCTCGACTACAACAATTAGATGAGAGCATTTCATTTTTAGAGAGCATAAAGAAAAGATAGAAAAAAGAAAGTGTGAGGATTGGGGAGAGTAGGTTTGAGATCGTCGGTGAGAATGGATCTAGTGTAGTGGTGGGTTCTGTTATTGATGGGGGCTCCCTTGTTTTTCTTACCTGTGATGTTTTGGTTGCATGTGAAGGGGTGCTGTTTGAAATCATGGCCCTGTTGGATGAAGTGCAGGGAGGCTGGAGGGGGGCTGGACTCCCAGTGTTCACAATCATCTATGTTTTGTGCAAATCTGATGGGTACTGATTTTCTAGTCTCACCAAGTTACTGTTTTACAATAAGGCCCCATTCACACTTGGCTGATATTCCGTTTTCCGGTACGGCTTGTTTGAGTTTGGAACGTGAAAGCTCTAAACGTTCCCGGGAATGATTAAAACGAACCGTCCCGAGACCACATGAAAGAGGAGGTGGTCTCGGCACGGCTGCATCCGCTCTGGGGGCAGGTTGCTTATTTTTGCTTCAGTGTGAAAAAAAAATGTTCTCAGTTCAGTTGCGAACTGAAAGTGCACCAAAGTGTCAATTATATTGAGTTCAGTAGCTGCTGTAACTCAGTTGGAACTAAAACCAGAAGAATCGTGTATACAATAGTATTATTGCCATCACTGTAGCATACCCTGAAATTGAAGATGTCACTTCATGGAGATGAAGAAAAGCATTCCATTGCCTCTTCTGCAGCTGTAGAAATATTGTACTTCTGCTTTAGAGAACTGTGATATCGGATGGTAAAACTTTAAAAGTAATTTTTTTTAAAAAAGATAAAAAAAAACAAAAAAACGCCACATTTAAAACAATCGAGAATCAAGAATATTTAACTGTCATATATGTTATATTAGGTGGTCCTATGTAGTAAACAAATGATAACTTGAGATTTGTTTTCGTAGTCATGCCAGTAGCTGAGAGACTCCGGGTGAGGTTTTGTGCAAACAGAAGATCCCACAAGAAGATAGTCTAAAAGCGAAGTAGGCTATAATAATAATACAGGGTTTTATTTCCTTCACGCTTCTCTCATGCACTGGTTTCATTTGAATGGTAGTTTTACTTTAATTTGTAAATTGTAACGTGAAAACATTTTAATTAAGATGCGTATTTGTCCCAGTGCTATAAAGAAAACAATTGCATTGTGTTCGGTTTTGCCAAAATCGTAATATTTCAAGTGCATCATATAGATGAGCTGCATAAGGACCTTTCTACCACAGAATAGAATATGTCAAAAAAAATGCATGAGACAAGTGGCTTATGAACAGCAAGTGCAAAACGTTTTATTATTAAATTACGGCCTCCAAATTCGTGTGTTTTTACATATCATGTATCAAACTGTACGAGTTTTGTTTTATTTGCTATGTTGTGCTCTCAGCACAACTGCAGATGTGTAATGTGAAAGGGAAGTGTTCTCGGAACACTTGAAAAGATGGAAGAGAACTCAGTACATTTCCAAGTGTACTCGGCATACATCCAGTGTGAAAGAGAAACGATCCGAGGAGGTTTCCACTGAAATGTGTCGAGCACACTTGGTAAGAGTACCGTACTCTGTAAGTGTAAGTGTTCCCAGTGTGAAAAGGGGGTAAATGGTGTGATACAAGAATGTGAATCTTAACCTGTTTCAACATTTGAAGTATGTTAAAGTTGCAGTTTTCAGATGTAGACCTTTTCAGATTTTTTTTCATGCAGTTTTTTTCCCCAGGAGATAAAGTGATCCTGAGGAAGCCAATAGAAAACTGTGCTGAGGTGGAGTATATAGCCTACATCACTGAGGTAATGTATGTTTTTATAAAGCATACTGTATACATTGTCCACCACCTCACCCTGTAGCTCCTGTGTTACCCAGCTTCTGATGTGTTCTCTGTCTCAGTGTGGCTTCCCTAACACCCTCCTCAGACTCAGTGTTGTCTTTGCAGATTAACGATGAGGAACTGAGTCTGAGAGTCAACTGTGAGTTTCACCACAACTACCTGGGAGAGCCCCTCGATGTGGAGTTCACCTTCAACAGGTGACATGGTTTATTTAGATTTCCAGAAAGCTTTTGACAAAGTCCCGCACAAAAGATTAATTCTCAAACTGAACGCAGTTGGGATTCAAGGAAACACATGTACATGGATTAGGGAGTGGTTAACATGTAGAAAACAGAAAGTACTGATTAGAGGAAAAACCTCAGAATGGAGTGTGGTAACCAGCGGTGTACCACAGGGATCAGTATTAGGTTCTCTGCTATTCCTAATCTACATTAATGATTTAGATTCTGGTATAGTAAGCAAACTTGTTAAATTTGCAGACGACACAAAAATAGGAGGAGTGGCAAACACTGTTGCAGCAGCAAAGGTCATTCAAAATGATCTAGACAAGATTCAGAACTGGGCAGACACGTGGCAAATGACATTTAATAGAGAAAAGTGTAAGGTACTGCACGCAGGAAATAAAAATGTACATTATAAATATCATATGGGAGATACTGAAATTGGAGAAGGAATCTATGAAAAAGACCTAGGAGTTTTTGTTGACTCAGAAATGTCTTCATCTAGACAATGTGGGGAAGCTATAAAAAAGGCTAACAAGATGCTCGGATACATTGTGAAAAGTGTTGAATTTAAATCAAGGGAAGTAATGTTAAAACTGTACAATGCACTAGTAAGACCTCATCTTGAATATTGTGTGCAGTTCTGGTCACCTCGCTATAAAAAAGATATTGCTGCTCTAGAAAGAGTGCAAAGAAGAGCGACCAGAATTATTCCGGGCTTAAAAGGCATGTCATATGCAGACAGGCTAAAAGAATTGAATCTGTTCAGTCTTGAACAAAGAAGACTACGTGGCGACCTAATTCAAGCATTCAAAATTCTAAAAGGTATTGACAGTGTCGACCCAAGGGACTTTTTCAGCCTGAAAAAAGAAACAAGGACCAGGGGTCACAAATGGAGATTAGACAAGAGGGCATTCAGAACAGCAAATAGGAGGCACTTTTTTACACAGAGAATTGTGAGGGTCTGGAATCAACTCCCCAGTAATGTTGTTGAAGCTGACACCCTGGGATCCTTCAAGAAGCTGCTTGATGAGATTTTGGGATCAATAAGCTACTAACAACCAAACGAGCAAGATGGGCCGAATGGCCTCCTCTCGTTTGTAAACTTTCTTATGTTCTTAACAGGTAACCCGGCCGGTACAGCGGCTCGCCTTGTACAGGTAACCCGGCCGGTACAGCGGCTCGCCTTGTACAGGTAACCCGGCCGGTACAGCGTCTCGCCTTGTACAGGTAACCCGGCCGGTACAGCGGCTCGCCTTGTACAGGTAACCCGGCCGGTACAGCGGCTCGCCTTGTACAGGTAACCCGGCCGGTACAGCGGCTCGCCTTGTACAGGTAACCCGGCCGGTACAGCGTCTCGCCTTGTACAGGTAACCCGGCCGGTACAGCGGCTCGCCTTGTACAGGTAACCCGGCCGGTACAGCGGCTCGCCTTGTACAGGTAACCCGGCCGGTACAGCGGCTCGCCTTGTACATATAAAGGTGTGATTCAGATCCGTGAGTTTTGGCAGTGAGTGGATGTACCTGGTTGTGACACAGGGATGCCAGGTATTAAATTGCTTTCTCTTGTGTAATGTAATGTTCTGGATGCTGTTGGTGGTCAGTAGCTCAGACTGTCTGGTAAGATTTCTCTTTGTCTCTGTCACAGACTGACCATGCGGAGATGCCACGCTGCCCTGGATCAGGCAGAGCACCTAAGGGACACAGGTGAGCACAGAGCCACTGAGAGGAAGGGGGGCACGTCACTGCAGTGCCAGCGTCAGCGTGTGACTGTCGGGTCACAGCGGTGCCAGCGTGTGACTGTCAGGTCACAGCGGTGCCAGCGTCAGTGTGTGACTGTTTGTCTTTCAGTCCTGTTTCCCGAGTGCGTCGTGGTTCAGACACCCCAGCTGAGCCTAGCCTGGGAAGAGGAGAGAGAAGGAGACTCTCAGGAGGTGAGGAGAGAAGGGAAGCAGTCTCAGTCAAGAATGTTCTCTTTCACTGTGATAATTCACTGCGATCATTCACTGCTGCTTTTTCTCTTACTCTATGTCTCTGTTTCTATGTCTTAGTCTTTCCAGGAAAAGGGAATGTTACAGAATGATGGCCAGAACACAGAGACACTGTGTGCGGACATGGTGTCTGTGGCAACGCAGACTCGACTAGGTGAGGTGGTCTCTAGTGGTGGGAGGGAGGCAGTGTGGATTCGGGGTCTCTAGTGGTGGGAGGGAGGCAGTGTGGATTCGGGGTCTCTAGTGGTGGGAGGGAGGCAGTGTGGATTCAGGGTCTAGTGGTGGGAGGGAGGCAGTGTGGATTCAGGGTCTCTAGTGGTGGGAGGGAGGCAGTGTGGATTCAGGGTCTCTAGTGGTGTGAGGGAGGCAGTGTGGATTCGGGGTCTCTAGTGGTGGGAGGGAGGCAGTGTGGATTCAGGGTCTCTAGTGGTGTGAGGGAGGCAGTGTGGATTCAGGGTCTAGTGGTGGGAGGGAGCCAGTGTGGATTCAGGGTCTTTAGTGGTAGGAGAGAGGCAGTGTGGATTCAGGGTCTCTAGTGGTGGGAGGGAGGCAGTGTGGATTCGGGGTCTCTAGTGGTGGGAGGGAGGCAGTGTGGATTCGGGGTCTCTAGTGGTGGGAGGGAGGCAGTGTGGATTCAGGGTCTCTAGTGGTGGGAGGGAGGCAGTGTGGATTCAGGGTCTCTAGTGGTGGGAGGGAGGCAGTGTGGATTCAGGGTCTCTAGTGGTGGGAGGGAGGCAGTGTGGATTCAGGGTCTCTAGTGGTGGGAGGGAGGCAGTGTGGATTCAGGGTCTCTAGTGGTGGGAGGGAGGCAGTGTGGATTCAGGGTCTCTAGTGGTGGGAGGGAGGCAGTGTGGATTCAGGGTCTCTAGTGGTGGGAGGGAGGCAGTGTGGATTCAGGGTCTCTAGTGGTGGGAGGGAGGCAGTGTGGAGTCAGGGTCTCTGTGGTCTAGTGGTGGGAGGGAGGCAGTGTGGATTCGGGGTCTCTAGTGGTGGGAGGGAGGCAGTGTGGATTCAGGGTCTCTAGTGGTGGGAGGGAGGCAGTGTGGATTCGGGGTCTCTAGTGGTGGGAGGGAGGCAGTGTGGATTCAGGGTCTCTAGTGGTGGGAGGGAGGCAGTGTGGATTTGGGGTCTCTAGTGGTGGGAGGGGGGCAGTGTGGATTCGGGGTCTCTAGTGGTGGGAGGGAGGCAGTGTGGATTCGGGGTCTCTAGTGGTGGGAGGGAGGCTGTGTGGATTAGGGGTGGGGGCTGAGCTCCCGGTACTGACTGCTCTGGTCTCTGTTCAGGTGGATCCCCTCATGAGTCGGGCCCTAGGAAGAGGGGGGACCAGTTCTTTAACCCCTCTCTGAACCCCCACCAGAGAGCCGCAGTGAAGCGCATTCTGGCTGGAGAGTGCCGGCCCACCCCCTACATCCTCTTTGGACCCCCAGGGACCGGCAAGACCATCACCCTCATCGAGGCAATACTGCAGGTACCAGCGGCCCTGACTGCAAGCGTGTGGACGGCTACGTGAGTGTGAGAACACTGTAGTGGCCACAGGGCGACTCTAACATATCCTTTAATAGTCAACAACATCAGTGAATCCTGTCCCAACAGTCATGAACGTCACAAATCCTGTGTGTCTGACCCTCCCTCTTCCCTTTGTGCCTCAGATCCATCACAAGCTGTGTGACAGTCGTGTGTTGGTGTGCACTCCCTCAAACAGCGCTGCAGACCTGCTCTGCACCCGTCTGCACCAGAGCGGACACCTGCACTCCGGAAACCTGGTCCGTGTCAACGCCATGTGCAGGTCGGAGGAGGTACTGTAGCCTCACAGAACCCGGACTCTGTGGGCTTCTTGCAGGGTTAGGAGTTGTTGGACTGACCCTGTCTCTGTTTCTCCCTCAGAGCATCCCTGAGATGTTGAAGCCATACAGCCGCGCCGGGGAGGATGTTCGCCAGGCCGCCTATCACCGCGTGGTCATCAGCACCTGCAGCAGCGCCGGCATGTTCTACCAGCTCAGGATCAGGTACCAGAAACGACCAGGGCACAGCGAGCTGGCTCCCAGTTCACTTTGTGTGGCACACGCTTGGTTTAAGCATTCGTTCTGTTGAGCTCCTCTTGTTCCTCTCTCAGGGTCGGGCACTTCACCCACGTGTTCATCGACGAGGCCGGCCAGGCCAGCGAGCCAGAGAGCCTCATTCCACTAGCACTCGTCTCTGAGGACGACGGACAGGTGAGTACAAACCTCTCCTGTCTGTCTGAGCCTAGAGAGCGACTCCCAACATGTGTATGCAGTCAGTCCTGTCTGTGATCTCTAACCAGTCCTGTCTCTGTTGGTGTTTCTCTCTGTGTGCAGATAGTCCTGGCCGGAGACCCGATGCAGCTCGGTCCGGTGGTGAAGTCGAAGCTGGCTTCAGCGTTTGGATTGGGCCGCTCCCTCCTGGAAAGGCTGATGAGCCTCCCCCTGTACTCCCGGGATGAAAAGAGCTACGGCCCCCATGGCGCCTACAACCCCCTGCTGGTGAGGTGTAGTACTGTGTGCTTCTGTTGGTTTGTTGCTTATCACAGTAGACTGTCAAACACAAACTGGATCAAACGGAAACTCAAATTCCCAATCGATGGCTAGAGGGCTCCACCTGCTGTCTAAATACAGAAAGGCACTTTGCATTCCAATGGTGTTTTAATTCTCTAGTTCTGTTTCCCTTCATTAGGAGTTCGAAAGATGCTGTGCTTTAGAATTCCATATCAATTCTCTGTCACTTCCCATCCTAACAGTCCTGTTCCATGTTGTTCTTGTGCAAAGACATGTCCAGTCCTGAAAACAATGTGCTGACTGACTACTAAGTTCCGATTTGAAATAGTGTGGGAGGCCTCCCACAGCACGGGGAGGGACTTCTGTTGCAGAGCCGTTTCACCCATTCCATGTTTTCACAGGATCTTGATCAGCCCCAGTGCACACGTATTGAAGCTCAGGTTTGTTGTTAAACGCTTAGTGAAACCAGGACTGGATGAAAGCTCTGTGCAGTGGCGGTCTCATTGCCATGCTTGCGTGATTGTGTGTCATTATTGGCTGGTTTGGTCTCCCAGGTGACGAAGCTGGTGAGGAATTACCGCTCCCACGAATCCCTGCTGGAGCTGCCATCGAGACTCTTCTACCAGCGCGAGCTGGAGGTGGGGGCGACCCGGGAGGTGGTGTGTGCGCTGCAGGACTGGAACCGCCTGCCCAGGAAGGGCTTCCCCCTGCTCTTCCACGGAGTGCGGGTAACACTGCCCGTCCTCACAAGGGGAGCGTCTCCTCACAAGCACATTACAGTGCTACAGCATTTCCTCACAAGCACATTACAACTGCAGCATCTCCTCACAAGCACTTTACAGCTGCAGCATCTCCTCACAAGCACATTATAGTGCTGCAGCATCTCCTCACAAGCACATTACAGCTGCAGCATCTCCTCACAAGCACATTATAGTGCTGCAGCATCTCCTCACAAGCACATTACAGCTGCAGCATCTCCTCACAAGCACATTATAGTGCTGCAGCATCTCCTCACAAGCACATTACAGTGCTACAGCATCTCCTCACAAGCACATTACAGCTGCAGCGTCTCCTCACAAGCACTTTACAGCTGCAGCATCTCCTCACAGCACGTTACAGTGCTGCAGCATCTCCTCACAAGCACATTACAACTGCAGCATCTCCTCACAAGCACTTTACAGCTGCAGCATCTCCTCACAAGCACTTTACAGCTGCAGCATCTCCTCACAAGCACTTTACAGCTGCAGCATCTCCTCACAAGCACATTACAGCTGCAGCATCTCCTCACAAGCACATTACAACTGCAGCATCTCCTCACAAGCACTTTACAGCTGCAGCTTCTCCTCACAAGCACATTACAGCTGCAGCGTCTCCTCACAAGCACTTTACAGCTGCAGCATCTCCTCACAAGCACTTTACAGCTGCAGCATCTCTTCACAGCACGTTAGTGCTGCAGCATCTCCTCACAAGCACTTTACAGCTGCAGCATCTCCTCACAAGCACATTACAGCTGCAGCATCTCCTCACAAGCACTTTACAGCTGCAGCATCTCTTCACAAGCACGTTACAGTGCTGCAGCATCTCCTCACAAGCACATTACAGCTGCAGAGTCTCCTCACAAGCACTTTACAGCTGCAGCATCTCCTCACAGCACGTTACAGTGCTGCAGCATCTCCTCACAAGCACATTACAACTGCAGCGTCTCCTCACAAGCACTTTACAGCTGCAGCATCTCCTCACAAGCACTTTACAGCTGCAGCATCTCCTCACAAGCACTTTACAGCTGCAGCATCTCCTCACAAGCACGTTACAGCTGCAGCATCTCCTCACAAGCACATTACAGCTGCAGCATCTCCTCACAAGCACTTTACAGCTGCAGCTTCTCCTCACAAGCACATTACAGCTGCAGCATCTCCTCACAAGCACTTTACAGCTGCAGCATCTCTTCACAAGCACGTTACAGTGCTGCAGCATCTCCTCACAAGCACATTACAGCTGCAGCGTCTCCTCACAAGCACTTTACAGCTGCAGCATCTCCTCACAGCACGTTACAGTGCTGCAGCATCTCCTCACAAGCACATTACAACTGCAGCATCTCCTCACAAGCACTTTACAGCTGCAGCTTCTCCTCACAAGCACATTACAGTGCTGCAGCATCTCCTCACAAGCACATTACAGTGCTGCAGCGTCTCCTCACAAGCACTTTACAGCTGCAGCATCTCCTCACAAGCACGTTACAGTGCTGCAGCATCTCCTCACAAGCACATTACAACTGCAGCATCTCCTCACAAGCACTTTACAGCTGCAGCATCTCTTCACAGCACGTTACAGCTGCAGCATCTCTTCACAGCACTTTACAGCTGCAGCATCTCCTCACAGCACGTTACAGTGCTGCAGCATCTCCTCACAAGCACATTAGTGCTGCAGCATCTCCTCACAAGCACATTACAGCTGCAGCATCTCCTCACAAGCACATTACAGCTGCAGCGTCTCCTCACAAGCACTTTACAGCTGCAGCGTCTCCTCACAAGCACTTTACAGCTGCAGCATCTCCTCACAAGCATGTTCTGAAGCATGCAGATTGCCTTTGCAGTCACACACCCGGACACTGATGCGGTTCCTAACTGGGAGGGGAGGGGTTTTTTGAAGAATAGCTCCTCTGTGTGTGTGTGTGTGTGTGTGTGTGTAGGTTGAGGTTGCTGTGGGGTGTGTGTGTGTGTAGGTTGAGGTTGCTGTAGCGGGGTGTGTGTAGGTTGAGGTTCTTGTGTGTGTGCTGTGAGGTGTGTGGGTGTGTGTGTGTAGGTTGAGGTTGCTGGGTGGGTGTGTGTGTGTAGGGTGTGTGGTTGTGTTGGGTGTGGTGTGTGTGTGTAGGTTGTGTGTGTGTGTGTGTGTGGTTGTGTGTGTGTGTGTGTGTTGTGTTGTGTGGGGTGTGTGTGTAGGTTGAGGTTCTTGTGGGGTGTGTGTGTGTAGGTTGTGGTTAGGTGGCCTGTGGGGGTGTGTGTGTAGGTTAAGGTTGCTGTGGGTGGTGTGTGGGTGTTGTTTGCTGTAGGTTGGGTTGTGTGTGTGTGTAGGTTGAGGTTGCTGTGGGGTGTGTGTGTGTAGGTTGAGGTTGCTGTGGCGTGTGTGTGTAGGTTGAGGTTGCTGTGTGTGTGTGTGTGTGTAGGTTGAGGTTGCTGGTGGTGTGTGTGTGTGTAGGTTGAGGTTGCTGTGTGTGTGTGTGTGTAGGTTGAGGTTGCTGTGGGGGGTGTGTGTGTAGGTGAGGTTGCTGTGGGGTGTGTGTGTGTGGGTTGTGTGTGTGTGTGTGTGTAGGTTGAGGTTGCTGTGGGGTGTGTGTGTAGGTTGAGGTTGCTGTGGGTGTGTGTGTGTGTAGGTTGAGGTTGCTGTGGGTGTGTGTGTGTGTTAGGTTTGTGTGTGTGTGTGTGTGTGTGTAGGTTGAGGTTGCTGTGTTGTGTGTGTGTAGGTTGAGGTTGCTGTGGGGTGTGTGTGTGTAGGTTGAGGTTGCTGTGGGTGTGTGTGTGTAGGTTGAGGTTGCTGTAATGTGTGTGTGTAGGTTGAGGTTGCTGTGGGGTGTGTGTGTAGGTTGAGGTTGCTGTCCCCACAGGTGTTGTCACGGTTGTGGTAGCGTGGTGTCATTAGGTTGAGTTTCTTGTGGGGTGTGTAGCATGAGTTTGCTGGGCGTGTGTGGTGTTGGTTGAGGTTGGTGTGTGGTTCTCTTAGGTGCTGGTGGGGTGTTGTGGGTTGAGGTTCTTGTGGGTTGTGTGTGTAGGTGTGAGGTTTGCTGTGGGGGGGTGTGTGTAGTGTAGGTTGCTGTAGATGTTGTGTGTAGCGTGTGTGTGGGTGGTGTGTGTGTGATGTTCTTGTGGGTGTGTTGTGTAGGTGAGGTTGTGTGTGTGTGTTGTAGGTTGAGGTGTTGCTGTGGGTGTGTGTTGTGTTAGGTTTGAGTTGCTGAGGGGTGGGGGTTGCTGTGGGGTGTGTGTGTGTAGGTTGAGGTTCTTGTGGTGTGTGTGTGTAGGTTGAGGTTGCTGTGGGGTGTGTGTGTGTAGGTTGAGGTTGCTGGGGTGTGTGTGTGTAGGTTGAGGTTGCTGTGGGGTGTGTGTGTGTAGGTTGAGGTTGCTGTGGGGTGTGTGTGTGTAGGTTGAGGTTCTGTGTGTGTGTGTAGGTTGAGGTTGCTGTGGGGTGTGTGTGTGTAGGTTGAGGTTGCTGTGGGGTGTGTGTGTAGGTTGAGGTTGCTGTGGGGTGTGTGTGTGTAGGTTGAGGTTCTGTGGGGTGTGTGTGTGTAGGTTGAGGTTGCTGTGGGGCGTGTGTGTGTAGGTTGAGGTTCTTGGGGGTGTGTGTGTAGGTTGAGGTTGCTGTGGTGTGTGTGTGTAGGTTGTGTGTGTAGGTTGAGGTTGCTGTGGGTGTGTGTGTGTAGGTTGAGGTTTGTGGTGTGTGTGTGTGTTAGGTTTGAGGTTCTTGTGTGTGTGTAGGTTGAGGTTGCTGTGGGTTGTGTGTGTGTAGGTTGAGGTTGCTGTGGGGTGTGTGTGTGTAGGTTGAGGTTGCTGTGGGTGTGTGTGTGTAGGTTGAGGTTGCTGTTGTGTGTGTGTAGGTTGAGGTTGCTGTGGGGTGTGTGTGTGTAGGTTGAGGTTGCTGTGGGGTGTGTGTGTGTAGGTTGAGGTTCTTGGGTGTGTGTAGGTTGAGGTTGCTGTAGCGTGTGTGTGTAGGTTGAGGTTGCTGTGGGGTGTGTGTGTAGGTTGAGGTTGCTGTGGGGTGTGTGTGTAGGTTGAGGTTGCTGGTGGGTGTGTGTGTGTAGGTTGAGGTTGCTGTGGGGTGTGTGTGTGTAGGTTGAGGTTGTGTGTGTGTGTAGGTTGAGGTTCTTGTGTGTGTAGGTTGAGGTTGCTGTAGCGTGTGTGTGTAGGTTGAGGTTGCTGTGGGGTGTGTGTGTGTAGGTTGAGGTTGCTGTGGGGTGTATGTGTGTGTAGGTTGAGGTTGCTGTGGGGTGTGTGTGTGTAGGTTGAGGTTGCTTTGTGGGGTGTGTGTGTGTAGGTGTGAGGTTCTTGGGGGTGTGTGTGTGTGAACACAACGGGGTTTGTCTGTAGATGTTGTACACCAACTCCAACGACACCCCACCCACACATTGAGGTTTGCACCCTACACCCCGTTTGTGGTGTACTCCAAGGTTGCTTGTGGGATTGTGTGTGTGTTGAGGTTGAGGTTGCACCCCACCACACACACACAGTGTGTGTGTGTAGGTTGTGTGTGTGTGTGTGTGTGTAGGTTGAGGTTGCTGTGGGGTTGTGTGTGTGTAGGTTGAGGTTGCTGTGTGTGTGTGTAGGTTGAGGTTGCTGTGGGGTGTGTGTGTAGGTTGAGGTTGCTGTGGGGTGTGTGTGTGTAGGTTGAGGTTGCTGTGGGTGTGTGTGTGTAGGTTGAGGTTGCTGTGGGGTGTGTGTGTGTAGGTTGAGGTTGCTGTGTGTGTGTGTAGGTTGAGGTTGCTGTGGGGTGTGTGTGTGTAGGTTGAGGTTGCTGTGGCGTGTGTGTGTAGGTTGAGGTTCTTGTGGGGTGTGTGTGTGTGTGTAGGTTGAGGTTCTTGTGGGGTGTGTGTGTGTAGGTTGAGGTTGCTGTGGGGTGTGTGTGTAGGTTGAGGTTGCTGTGGGGTGTGTGTGTGTAGGTTGAGGTTGCTGTGGGGTGTGTGTGTGTAGGTTGAGGTTGCTGTGGGGTGTGTGTGTGTAGGTTGAGGTTGCTGTGGGGTGTGTGTGTGTAGGTTGAGGTGGGGTGTTGTGGGTGTGTGTGTGTGTGTAGGTTGAGGTTGCTGTGGGGTGTGTGTGTGTAGGTTGAGGTTGCTGAGGGGTGTGTGTGTAGGTTGAGGTTGCTGTGGGGTGTGTGTGTGTAGGTTGAGGTTGCTGTAGCGTGTGTGTGTAGGTTGAGGTTGCTGTGGGGTGTGTGTGTAGGTTGAGGTTGCTGTGGGATGTGTGTGTAGGTTGAGGTTCTTGTGGGGTGTGTGTGTGTAGGTTGAGGTTGCTGTGGGGTGTGTGTGTGTAGGTTGAGGTTGCTGAGGGGTGTGTGTGTGTAGGTTGAGGTTCTGTGGGTGTGTGTAGGTTGAGGTTGCTGAGGGTGTGTGTGTAGGTTGAGGTTGCTGTGGGTTGTGTGTGTGTAGGTTGAGGTTGCTGTGGGGTGTGTGTGTGTAGGTTGAGGTTCTTGTGTGGGTGTGTGTGTGTGTAGGTTGAGGTTGCTGTGGTGTGTGTGTGTAGGTTGAGGTTGCTGTGGGGTGTGTGTGTGTAGGTTGAGGTTGCTGTGGGGGGTGTGTGTGTGTAGGTTGAGGTTCTTGGGTGTGTGTAGGTTGAGGTTGCTGTAGTGTGTGTGTGTAGGTTGAGGTTGCTGTGGGGTGTGTGTGTGTAGGTTGAGGTTGCTGAGGGGTGTGTGTGTGTGTAGGTTGAGGTTGCTGTGTGTGTGTGTAGGTTGAGGTTGCTGTGGGTGTGTGTGTGTGTAGGTTGAGGTTGCTGTGGGGTGTGTGTGTGTAGGTTGAGGTTGCTGTGGCGTGTGTGTGTAGGTTGAGGTTGCTGTGGGTGTGTGTGTGTGTGTAGGTTGAGGTTGCTGTGGGGTGTGTGTGTGTGTAGGTTGAGGTTGAGGTTGCTGTGGTGTGTGTGTGTAGGTTGAGGTTGCTGTGGGTTGTGTGTGTGTAGGTTGAGGTTGCTGTGTGTGTGTGTGTGTAGGTTGAGGTTGCTGTGGGTTGTGTGTGTTCTTGGGTGGTGTGTGTAGGTTGAGGTTGTGTGGGTGTGTGTGTGTAGGTTGAGGTTGCTGTGGGATGTGTGTGTAGGTTGAGGTTGCTGTGGGGTGTGTGTGTGTAGGTTGAGGTTGCTGTGGGGTGTGTGTGTGTAGGTTGAGGTTGCTGTGTGTGTGTGTAGGTTGAGGTTGCTGTGGGGTGTGTGTGTGTAGGTTGAGGTTGCTGTAGGGGTGTGTGTGTAGGTTGAGGTTGCTGTGGGGTGTGTGTAGGTTGAGGTTGCTGTAGCGTGTGTGTGTAGGTTGAGGTTGCTGTGGGTGTGTGTGTGTAGGTTGAGGTTCTTGTGTGGGTGTGTGTGTGTGTAGGTTGAGGTTGCTGAGGGGTGTGTGTGTGTGTAGGTTGAGGTTGCTGTAGCGTGTGTGTGTAGGTTGAGGTTGCTGTAGCGTGTGTGTGTAGGTTGAGGTTGCTGTGGGTGTGTGTGTGTGTAGGTTGAGGTTGCTGTGGGGTGTGTGTGTGTTGGTTGAGGTTGCTGTGGGGTGTGTGTGTAGGTTGAGGTTCTTGTGGGGTGTGTGTGTGTGTAGGTTGAGGTTGCTGAGGGGGTGTGTGTGTGTAGGTTGAGGTTGCTGTAGCGTGTGTGTGTAGGTTGAGGTTGCTGTAGCGTGTGTGTGTAGGTTGAGGTTGCTGTGGGGTGTGTGTGTGTAGGTTGAGGTTGCTGTAGCGTGTGTGTGTAGGTTGAGGTTCTGTGGGGTGTGTGTGTAGGTTGAGGTTGCTTGTGGGGTGTGTGTGTGTAGGTTGAGGTTGCTGTGGGGTGTGTGTGTGTAGGTTGAGGTTGCTGTGGGGTGTGTGTGTGTAGGTTGAGGTTGCTGAGGGTGTGTGTGTGTGTAGGTTGAGGTTCTTGGGTGTGTGTAGGTTGAGGTTGCTGTAGCGTGTGTGTGTAGGTTGAGGTTGCTGTGTGGGTGTGTGTGTGTAGGTTGAGGTTTCTGTAGGGGGTGTGTGTGTAGGTTGAGGTTCTTGAGGGTGTGTGTGTAGGTGTGAGGTGTGTTGTGTGTGTGTGTGTGTGTGTGTAGGTTGAGGTTGCTGTGGGGTGTGTGTGTGTGTAGGTTGAGGTTGCTGAGGGATGTGTGTGTAGGTCGAGGTTGCTGTGGGGTGTGTGTGTGTAGGTTGAGGTTTCTGTGGGGTGTGTGTGTAGGTTGAGGTTCTTGAGGGGTGTGTGTGCATAGGTTGAGGTTGCTGTGGGGTGTGTGTGTGTAGGTTGAGGTTCTTGAGGGTGTGATGTGTGAGTTGAGGTTCTGTGGGTGTGTGTGTTTGTAGGTTGCTGTTGCTGTAGCGTGTGTGTGTAGGTTGAGGTTCTTGGGTGCGTGAAGGTTGAGGTTGCTGTAGCGTGTGTGTGTAGCTTGAGGTTGCTGTGGGATGTGTGTGTGTTGGTTGAGGTTGCTGTAGCGTGTGTGTGTAGCTTGAGGTTTCTGTGGGGGGTGTGTGTGTAGGTTGAGGTTTCTGTGGGGGGTGTGTGTAGGTTGAGGTTCCTGTGGGTGTGTGTGTGTGTAGGTTGAGGTTCTTGTGGGGTGTGTGTTTGTAGGTTGAGGTTGCTGTAGCGTGTGTGTGTAGGTTGAGGTTGCTGTGGGTTGTGTGTGTGTAGGTTGAGGTTGCTGTGGGTTGTGTGTGTGTAGGTTGAGGTTTCTGTGGGGGGTGTGTGTGTGTAGGTTGAGGTTGCTGTGGGGTGTTTGTGTGTATGTTGAGGTTGTTGTATGCTCATGTATAACCTCCCCAGTCTGCTGCAGGGCTCGGAGATGCGGGAGGGCCGTAACCCGTCCTGGTTTAACCCAGTTGAGGCCGTGCAGGTGATGATGTACTGCTGTCAGCTGGCGAAGCGTCTCTACAAACCCATCTCTCCGTCTGACATTGGAATTATCACCCCCTACAGGAAACAGGTGGGAGTGCAGCCCTGGGGTTCTGACCTCACGTTTTGCCATTCGTCGTTGTTGTGTCTCTCTCTGTCTCTGTCCCACTCTCTCTTATTCTATCTCTCTCTGTTCACAGGTAGAGAAGATCAGAGTCCTTCTGCAGAGGGTGGGTCTGATGGACATCAAGGTTGGCTCTGTGGAGGAGTTTCAGGGCCAGGAGTTCCTGGTCATCCTCATCTCCACGGTACAGAATAATTACACAGAGTGCAGAGTGCAGGCACAGCATGAGTATACCATGAATACACACAGTGCGTACACACACCATGAATGCACACAGTGCAGACACACCATGAATACACACAGTGCGTACACACACCATGAATACACACAGTGCACACACACCATGAATACACACAGTGCGTACACACACCATGAATACACACAGTGCAGTACACACACCATGAATACACACAGTGCGTACACACACCATGAATACACACAGTGCAGTTCACACACCATGAATACACACAGTGCAGACACACACCATGAATACACACAGTGCAGACACACACCATGAATACACACAGTGCAGACACACACCATGAATACACACAGTGCGTACACACACCATGAATACACACAGTGCAGACACACACCATGAACACACACAGTGCAGGCACACCATGAATCTGCAGTGCTGGGTACCTCATGGCTGCTTGTCACAGGTGCTTGTGTGGCAGCACTATGGGGTCTGTAACTCCGCTCTCTCCGGGTCGTAGGTGCGTTCCAATGAGGACCGGCTGGATGAAGACGTGCAGCATGTTCTGGGTTTCCTCTCAAACCCCAAGCGCTTCAATGTGGCCGTCACACGTCCCAAAGCCCTGCTGATCGTGGTGGGAAACCCCCATGTGCTCATCAAGGTCAGCGTGCTTCGATTCGTGATTCAGGGAGGCTGGCAGAAACGTGAATGAATAATACTGCTGCTGCTGCTAATACTATAATACTACTACTATAATACTACCACTAATAGAGTAATAATACTACTACTAATACTGTAATAATACTACTATACTACTGCTAATAATACTAATAATACTATTACGCTACTGCTAATAATACTATAATAATACTACTGCTAATACTATAATACTACTAATATTACTACTATGATACTAATAAGTACTGGTGCTACGTGAAGTACAGGATGATACTACTGCTAGTACAGGATGCTTCCTAAAGTACTGGATGCTCCACGTGAAGTGCAGGATGCTCCCCTGAGGTGCAGGATGCTTCCTATAGCGTGAGGTGCAGGATGCTCCCTATAGCGTGAGGTGCAGGATGCTCCCTATAGCCTGAGGTGCAGGATGCTCCCTATAGCCTGAGGTGCAGGATGTTCCCTATAGCGTGAGGTGCAGGATGCTCCCTATAGCGTGAGGTGCAGGATGCTCCCTATAGCGTGAGGTGCAGGATGCTCCCTATAGCGTGAGGTGCAGGATGCTCCCTATAGCGTGAGGTGCAGGATGTTCCCTATAGTCTGGACGTCGCCAGTTCGAGTCCAGGCTATTCCACTGCTGACCGTGGAAAGGGAGCTCCCAGGGGGTGGCTCACAATTGGCAGAGCGCCGCTGGCTTGCCTGGAAGCTGCTTGGAGCTGCGCTGTCCTTCGACGCTGTAGCTCTGAGATGGCTGCATGGTGAGTCTGCAGTGTGTAAAGAGGCGGTCGGCTGATGACACACACTTTGGAGGACAGCATGGTTTTGTCTTCATCTCCAGTCAGCGCGGGGGTTGCAGCGGTGAGCCAGGCTTAAATTTCAATTTGGGGAGAAAATGGGGTAAAAAAAAAAAATTAAAGAAAATTGGCGATTCCAAATTAAAATAAAAAGTACTACAATAGTACTACTACTCCTATAAAAGCACTACTAATATTACTACTAATACTGTAATAATACTACTATTACTACTATAATACTCTCAGACCCTCTGACTCATTTCAGGACCCGTGTTTCGGGGCGCTGCTGGAGTACTCCACTCTCAACGGGGCCTTTCTGGGCTGCGACATCCCCCCTGAGCTGGCAGCCAGGAGCAAGTGAGTGTGTCTCTGCCTTCCTCTCCTCTCCTCCCTCTCTCTCCAAAGTCAGTGTCTCTCTTGCTGCCTTCCTCTCTTCTCTTCATTCTACAGGTTCACACTCTTTATTGCTCTCTCTTCCTCTCCTCTTCATTCCTCTGGTTCACACTCTTTATCTGGTTCACACTCTTTATTCTCTCTTCCTCTCTCTCTTCCTCTGCTCTCTCTTCATTCATCTGGTTCACACTCTTTATTGCTCTCTTCCTCTCCTCTTCATTCATCTGGTTCACACTCTTTATTGCTCTCTTCCTCTCCTCTTCATTCGTCTGGTTCACACTCTTTATTGCTCTCTCTTCCTCTCCTCTTCATTCGTCTGGTTCACACTCTCTATTGCTCTCTCTTCCTCTCCTCTTCATTCTTCTGGTTCATACTCTTTATTGCTGTCTTCCTCTCCTCTTCATTCGTCTGGTTCTCGTTCTTCGATCTGCATCAATAAACAGGGCGCTTGATTTCTATTGAATCTGAAACACAGGGTTTTTCAATCTCCATCAGTAAACAGGGTTATTGATTTGTATTGAATCTGAAGCACAGGGTTCCTCGATCTGCATCAGTAAACAGGGCACTTGATTTCTCTGCCCCTAGGTGTGGCTCAACGAAGAGGAATCAGAACCCCACCCCTGCCCCCAACCACTCTACTGTGTCTCACGAAGGGCCCGACTCCTGATCTGTGCCTCTGGGAGCTGGGAGAGCCTGCCTAGGATCCTCGACTCTGTTTGGAAATTTGTTCAATCTTTTGTGAGGATTTTCTGTTTTTTTTTTTTTTTCAGTGAGATAAATCATTTAAATAAATACTTATTTATTCATGTTTTTTGTTCAAATAAAGAATTCCCAGTAAATATATTGTGTGTTTGTTTTAGTTTTTCTCCTTATGTAAGCTGAAAGGACGATGTTAAGAGACTACAAGCTTGGTGTTCTGCTGCTACTTGTCTCTCCTCTCAGAACTGAACTGTTACACGGCTTGATGCATTTATGTACAGCTAAGGACAGCAAAGAAAAGAGGCGCCATCATTTGAGGGGTCTGTTTGTACCAGGAGTGTGAACCCTTTGCATCACACCATAACCTTTACTGGGACATGGGTGGGGATTGGGTTGGGGGGACCCTTTCCTTTTGGTTACTTTGGTTTGGTTGAAAAGGATCTTGCTGTGTAGTGTTTGTATTGAAGAGGATCTCGTTGTGTAGTGTTTGTATTGAGGATCTCGCTGTGTAATGTTTGTATTGAAGAGGATCTCGTTGTGTAGTGTTTGTATTGAGGATCTCGCTGTGAAATGTTTGTATTGAAGAGGATCTCGCTGTGTAATGTTTGTATTGAGGATCTCGTTGTGTAGTGTTTGTATTGAGGATCTCGCTGTGTAGTGTTTGTATTGAGGATCTTGCTGTGTAGTGTTTGTATTGAGGATCTTGCTGTGTAGTGTTTGTATTGAAGAGGATCTTGCTGTGTAGTGTTTGTATTGAGGATCTTGCTGTGTAATGTTTGTATTGAAGAGGATCTCGCTGTGTAATGTTTGTATTGAAGAGGCTCTCGCTGTGTAATGTTTGTATTGAAGAGGCTCTCGCTGTGTAGTGTTTGTACTGAAGAGGATCTCGCTGTGTAGTGTTTTTATTGAAGAGGGTCTCGCTGTGTAGTGTTTTTATTGAAGAGGATCTCGCTGTGTAATGTTTGTATTGAAGAGGATCTCGCTGTGTAGTGTTTGTATTGAAGAGGATCTCGCTGTGTAATGTTTGTATTGAAGAGGATCTCGCTGTGTAATGTTTGTATTGAAGAGGATCTCTCTGTGTAGTGTTTGTATTGAGGATCTCTCTGTGTAGTGTTTGTATTGAGGATCTCACTGTGTAGTGTTTGTATTGAGGCAGTTAAACAAGGCAGTCTTCCCAGCGACAGCGAGTGGAAGCGACAGCGAGTGGGAGAAGTACAGGCGTGGAAAAGTACAGAGCAGTTTAGAAGCAGTTTGAAAGCAGGTTGACGGCTGCAGAAGAAACTAAACTTCAAAAAAAACCTTCAACATGGTCTTCAAGCCAGTAATCTGTGACACCTGCTTGATGTGGGAAATCCGAGAAAACCCAGCGGAGCTAAACCAAGTGTGCGTAAAGTGCCGCGCGATCCAGGATTTGCATAAACTAGTAAGTATGCTGGAAATGGAGCTGGAAGAAGTGAGACAGCAACAGGATCTTGAGGAACTGGCACACCCACAATTCATGGAAGTCTGCATCACCCCTAACAGACTGAAAGCCACCAGGGAGATAGAAGGTCAGAACAGCTGGGTTCAGGTAGGCAGAAGCAGGGAAAAAAAGAAACTTCGTCAAACACAACCACCAGAAATCAAAACAACCAACAGATTTGAGTCACTTCAGAATTTTGATGAGCAGAACCAACAACAAGAGAATGAAAGGAACAACATCCAGGATCCCATTGACAGTGGTGACCAGATAGCAAAAAGAAGGGAGGTCATAATTGTTGGGGACTCCATATTGAGAAACACAGCAAGTTCAATTTGCAGTTTGGACCCCCTTACTACAACAGTGTGCTGCCTTCCGGGAGCCTCGGTCAAGCACATCACTGAGAACGTGGACAGGCTCCTAGAACGAACAGGAGACGATCCGGTAGTAGTCGTCCACATCGGTACAAACAACATTGGAAGAGACAGACCAAAATCCCTGCAAAACAAATTCAGAGAGCTAGGAAGGAAATTAAAAGAGAAAAACCAAAACTGTGGTATTTTCTGGTATACTACCGGCACCTTGCAAAGGACCATATGGATAGCTGGAAATAATTAATCAAAACGCATGGCTGAAGACGTGGTGCACACGAGAAGTCTTCACCTATCTTGATCATTGGACCACATTCTACAACGAGGACTATCTGTATAGATGGGATGGACTGCATTTAAATAACAAGGGAACCACTCTACTCAGGTTCAGAAGCATTTAAACTAGAAAGGAAGGGGGGAGAAATCAACAAAAAAACAGAAGGGAGACCACATCAAAACAAGAACAACAACTCAGGTAAGACAACCATTAAATGTATTTATCTAAATGCTAGAAGTATCAGAAACAAAATTCTAGAACTTGAAGCCACTGCACTAACAAGTAACTATGATGTGATAGGTGTTACAGAAACTTGGTTGTCTGAGAGTGATGGGGACGAATATAATATTTGTTGGTATACACTGTATAGGAAAGACAGGCAGGACAGAAGAGGAGGAGGGGTAGCGCTATACATAAGAAACAGTCTTGAAGCCCAGGTGTTAAACCTGGACAAAGAAAACAAAGCCTAATCAATATGGGTCAGAATAACGGACAAAAATTCAAAGGGCATAATAATAGGAGCATGCTATAGACCGCCAGATTCAGACAGTGAGCACAATAATCTGTTATACAATGACATTAGAAATGCGTGTAGCAAAGGAGAAGCCATACTAATGGGGGATTTCAACTTCCCCCAAATAAAATGGGAAAACCTGGTGGGTAGCGCAAAGGATGAAATAGAAATGGTGGAAATGACAAATGACTGCTTCCTAACACAATTTGTCAAGGCACCGACTAGAGGGGAGGCATGCCTTGATTTAGTCTTTTCAAATAACGAAGATAGAATAAGTAAAACAGAGGTCAGAGAACCACAGGCAAACTCAGACCACAACATGGTCTCATTTGAAGTGTTTTTTAAAACCCCAAAAGTAATGACTAAAGCTAAGGTTTACAATTTTAGAAAATCAAACTATGAAGGTATGAAACAGAGACTAACAGAAGTAGATTGGAGTAAAATAGAGAAAACACCCACAGAAGAAGGATGGTTGTTCTTCAAAAATGTAGTACTAGAGGCGCAAAACAATTACATCCCTAAAGTAGACAAATCTAAATGTAAAACTAAATTGCCAAAATGGTTTAATAGATCAATTAAAAAAAATATTCAGCGAAAAAAGGCACTTTACAGAGCATTAAAAATGGACCAAAAAGAAAGTACGCAGAAAGAGTACACAGAACTGCAAACGCAAGTCAAAAAGGAAGTTAGAAAGGCCAAGAGAGAAATAGAAATAAACATTGCTAAGGGAGCTAAAACCAATTCCAAAATGTTTTTCCAATATTACAACAGCAAGAGAACATTCAAAGAGGAGATTAAATGTTTAAGAGATACAAATGGCAAAATCGTAGATGAAGAAAAAAAAATAGCAAATATATTAAATGATTACTTTTCACAAGTTTTTACAAAGGAAGATACTGACAACATGCCCCACATGTCATCCAGTTCCTATCCAGTTTTAAATAACTTTAGCATAACTGAGGCAGAAGTGTTAAAGGGACTAGGAGCTCTTAAAATAAACAAATCCCCTGGGCCGGATGAGATCCTCCCAGTAGTACTCAAAGAAATGAAAGAAGTAATTTACAAACCGCTAACCAAGATCATGCAGCAGTCTCTTGACACAGGGGTGGTACCGACAGACTGGAAAATTGCAAACGTAATACCGATCCACAAAAAGGGAAACAAAACTGAACCAGGTAACTACAGACCAGTAAGCCTGACTTCTATTATATGCAAACTTATGGAAACTATAATAAGATCCAAAATGGAAAATTACCTATATGGTAACAGGGTACTGGGAGACAGTCAACATGGTTTTAGGAAAGGGAGATCGTGCCTAACTAACTTGCTTGATTTTTTTGAGGATGCAACATCCATAATGGATAATTGCAAAGCATATGACATGGTTTATTTAGATTTCCAGAAAGTTTTTGACAAAGTCCCGCACAAAAGATTAATTCTCAAACTGAACACAGTTGGGATTCAAGGAAACGCATGTACATGGATTAGGGAGTGGTTAACATGTAGAAAACAGAAAGTACTGATTAGAGGAAAAACCTCAGAATGGAGTGTGGTAACCAGCGGTGTACCACAGGGATCAGTATTAGGTCCTCTGCTATTCCTAATCTACATTAATGATTTAGATTCTGGTATAGTAAGCAAACTTGTTAAATTTGCAGACGACACAAAAGTAGGAGGAGTGGCAAACACTGTTGCAGCAGCAAAGGTCATTCAAAATGATCTAGACAAGATTCAGAACTGGGCAGAAATGGACATTTAATAGAGAAAAGTGTAAGTACTGCACGCAGGAAATAAAAATGTACATTATAAATATCATATGGGAGATACTGAAATTGGAGAAGGAATCTATGAAAAAGACCTAGGAGTTTTTGTTGACTCAGAAATGTCTTCATCTAGACAATGTGGGGAAGCTATAAAAAAGGCTAACAAGATGCTCGGATACATTGTGAAAAGTGTTGAATTTAAATCAAGGGAAGTAATGTTAAAACTGTACAATGCACTAGTAAGACCTCATCTTGAATATTGTGTGCAGTTCTGGTCACCTCGCTATAAAAAAGATATTGCTGCTCTAGAAAGAGTGCAAAGAAGAGCGACCAGAATTATTCCGGGCTTAAAAGGCACGTCATATGCAGACAGGCTAAAAGAATTGAATCTGTTCAGTCTTGAACAAAGAAGACTACGTGGCGACCTAATTCAAGCATTCAAAATTCTAAAAGGTATTGACAGTGTCGACCCAAGGGACTTTTTCAGCCTGAAAAAAGAAACAAAGACCAGGGGTCACAAATGGAGATTAGAAAAAGGGGCATTCAGAACAGAAAATAGAAGGCACTTTTTTACACAGAGAATTGTGAGGGTCTGGAATCAACTCCCCAGTAATGTTGTTGAAGCTGACACCCTGGGATCCTTCAAGAAGCTGCTTGATGAGATTTTGGGATCAATAAGCTACTAACAACCAAACGAGCAAGATGGGCCGAATGGCCTCCTCTCGTTTGTAAACTTTCTTATGTTCTTATGTTACATGTCCTCTTGTGGAGACACTCCACCCTGCACAGGGGTTTGTTCCACCCTGCACAGGGGTTTGTACAGGAGACACTACACCCTGCACAGGGGTTTGTACAGGAGACACTACACCCTGCACAGGGGTTTGTACAGGAGACACTATAGCCTTCACATGGGTTTGTACAGGAGACACTACACCCTGCACAGGGGTTTGTACAGGAGACACTACACCCTGCACAGGGGTTTGTACAGGAGACACTACACCCTGCACAGGGGTTTGTACAGGAGACACTACACCCTGCACAGGGGTTTGTACAGGAGACACTACACCCTGCACAGGGGTTTGTACAGGAGACACTACACCCTGCACAGGGGTTTGTACAGGAGACACTACACCCTGCACAGGGGTTTGTACAGGAGACACTACACCCTGCACATGGGTTTGTACAGGAGACACTACACCCTGCACATGGGTTTGTACAGGAGAATCACTACACCCTGCACATGGGTTTGTACAGGAGAATCACTACACCCTGCACTGGGGTTTGTACAGGAGACACTACACCCTGCACAGGGGTTTGTACAGGAGACACTACACCCTGCACAGGGGTTTGTACAGGACAGGGTCTGAGGCTTGCACAGATGTTTCAGTGAAACGCTCTGCACAGGAAAGACCTCCTTTGTGTTGTGGGAGTCTGACCCTGGTCACTCCCCCTGTGTTAGTGCAGGTATTTAGAACAATGATGTATATTAGTGATGATTTATCCACAATACAATCTGATACAAACAGCCTGTCTGATCAATTACTATACACAATGTTAATCATTTGGTAAGCCTCTGAACGAACAGTCCCTTCTGAAGCATTGCTTGTGAGCTTTCATTCCAAAGAGCTGGGTCCTTTTGAAATGTTTCTTTCCACAGAGCTGGGTCCTGTTTGAAATGTTTCATTCCACAGAGCTGGGTCCTATTTGAAATGTTTCATTCCACAGAGCTGGGTCTGTTTGAAATGTTTCATTCCACAGAGCTGCGTCTGTTTGAAATGTTTCATTCCACAGAGCTGGGTCCTGTTTGAAATGTTTCATTCCACAGAGCTGTGTCTGTTTGAAATGTTTCATTCCACAGAGCTGTGTCTGTTTGAAATGTTTCATTCCACAGAGCTGCGTCTGTTTGAAATGTTTCATTCCACAGAGCTGACGTCTGTTTGAAATGTTTCATTCCACAGAGCTGCGTCTGTTTGAAATGTTTCATTCCACAGAGCTGCGTCTGTTTGAAATGTTTCATTCCACAGAGCTGCGTCTGTTTGAAATGTTTCATTCCACAGAGCTGCGTCTGTTTGAAATGTTTCATTCCACAGAGCTGACGTCTGTTTGAAATGTTTCATTCCACAGAGCTGCGTCTGTTTGGAATGTTTCATTCCACAGAGCTGCGTCTGTTTGGAATGTTTCATTCCACAGAGCTGCGTCTGTTTGAAATGTTTCATTCCACAGAGCTGCGTCTGTTTGGAATGTTTCATTCCACAGAGCTGCGTCTGTTTGGAATGTTTCATTCCACAGAGCTGCGTCTGTTTGGAATGTTTCATTCCACAGAGCTGCGTCTGTTTGGAATGTTTCATTCCACAGAGCTGCGTCTGTTTGAAATGTTTCATTCCACAGAGCTGCGTCTGTTTGAAATGTTTCATTCCACAGAGCTGCGTCTGTTTGAAATGTTTCATTCCACAGAGCTGCGTCTGTTTGAAATGTTTCATTCCACAGAGCTGCGTCTGTTTGAAATGTTTCATTCCACAGAGCTGCGTCTGTTTGAAATGTTTCATTCCACAGAGCTGCGTCTGTTTGAAATGTTTCATTCCACAGAGCTGCGTCTGTTTGAAATGTTTCATTCCACAGAGCTGCGTCTGTTTGAAATGTTTCATTCCACAGAGCTGCGTCTGTTTGAAATGTTTCATTCCACAGAGCTGCGTCTGTTTGAAATGTTTCATTCCACAGAGCTGACGTCTGTTTGAAATGTTTCATTCCACAGAGCTGCGTCTGTTTGAAATGTTTCATTCCACAGAGCTGACGTCTGTTTGAAATGTTTCATTCCACAGAGCTGACGTCTGTTTGAAATGTTTCATTCCACAGAGCTGACGTCTGTTTGAAATGTTTCATTCCACAGAGCTGACGTCTGTTTGAAATGTTTCATTCCACAGAGCTGACGTCTGTTTGAAATGTTTCATTCCACAGAGCTGCGTCTGTTTGAAATGTTTCATTCCACAGAGCTGCGTCTGTTTGAAATGTTTCATTCCACAGAGCTGGGTCCTGTTTGAAATGTTTCATTCCACAGAGCTGCGTCTGTTTGAAATGTTTCATTCCACAGAGCTGCGTCTGTTTGAAATGTTTCATTCCACAGAGCTGCGTCTGTTTGGAATGTTTCATTCCACAGAGCTGCGTCTGTTTGGAATGTTTCATTCCACAGAGCTGCGTCTGTTTGAAATGTTTCATTCCACAGAGCTGCGTCTGTTTGAAATGTTTCATTCCACAGAGCTGCGTCTGTTTGGAATGTTTCATTCCACAGAGCTGCGTCTGTTTGAAATGTTTCATTCCACAGAGCTGCGTCTGTTTGAAATGTTTCATTCCACAGAGCTGCGTCTGTTTGAAATGTTTCATTCCACAGAGCTGCGTCTGTTTGAAATGTTTCATTCCACAGAGCTGCGTCTGTTTGAAATGTTTCATTCCACAGAGCTGCGTCTGTTTGAAATGTTTCATTCCACAGAGCTGGGTCCTGTTTGAAATGTTTCATTCCACAGAGCTGCGTCTGTTTGAAATGTTTCATTCCACAGAGCTGCGTCTGTTTGAAATGTTTCATTCCACAGAGCTGCGTCTGTTTGAAATGTTTCATTCCACAGAGCTGACGTCTGTTTGAAATGTTTCATTCCACAGAGCTGACGTCTGTTTGAAATGTTTCATTCCACAGAGCTGCGTCTGTTTGAAATGTTTCATTTCACAGAGCTGCGTCTGTTTGAAATGTTTCATTCCACAGAGCTGCGTCTTTTTGAAATGTTTCATTCCACAGAGCTGCGTCTGTTTGGAATGTTTCATTCCACAGAGCTGCGTCTGTTTGGAATGTTTCATTCCACAGAGCTGCGTCTGTTTGAAATGTTTCATTCCACAGAGCTGCGTCTGTTTGAAATGTTTCATTCCACAGAGCTGCGTCTGTTTGAAATGTTTCATTCCACAGAGCTGCGTCTGTTTGAAATGTTTCATTCCACAGAGCTGCGTCTGTTTGAAATGTTTCATTCCACAGAGCTGACGTCTGTTTGAAATGTTTCATTCCACAGAGCTGCGTCTGTTTGAAATGTTTCATTCCACAGAGCTGTGTCTGTTTGAAATGTTTCATTCCACAGAGCTGGGTCCTGTTTGAAATGTTTCATTCCACAGAGCTGCGTCTGTTTGAAATGTTTCATTCCACAGAGCTGCGTCTGTTTGAAATGTTTCATTCCACAGAGCTGCGTCTGTTTGAAATGTTTCATTCCACAGAGCTGCGTCTGTTTGGAATGTTTCATTCCACAGAGCTGCGTCTGTTTGAAATGTTTCATTCCACAGAGCTGACGTCTGTTTGAAATGTTTCATTCCACAGAGCTGCGTCTGTTTGAAATGTTTCATTCCACAGAGCTGCGTCTGTTTGAAATGTTTCATTCCACAGAGCTGCGTCTGTTTGAAATGTTTCATTCCACAGAGCTGCGTCTGTTTGAAATGTTTCATTCCACAGAGCTGCGTCTGTTTGAAATGTTTCATTCCACAGAGCTGCGTCTGTTTGAAATGTTTCATTCCACAGAGCTGCGTCTGTTTGAAATGTTTCATTCCACAGAGCTGCGTCTGTTTGAAATGTTTCATTCCACAGAGCTGGGTCCTGTTTGAAATGTTTCATTCCACAGAGCTGCGTCTGTTTGAAATGTTTCATTCCACAGAGCTTGCAGCTCATTTGCTCTAAGCTGTGCCTGTTTGTCTCTGTTCTGCAGAAGAGTCAATCTACTGCTACACTCCCCACAACTTCACGAGGGACCAGGCCCTGTACGCCCGGGGGTACTGCTGGACGGAGCTGCGAGACGCTGTCCCGGCGGTGGAGCCCACGCTCAGTCTCTCTCTGTTCCAACACAAGTTCCTCCCATATGCCCTGCTGGCCTTCGCTGGCATCATGTACATCCCAGCACTGGGCTGGGAGTTCATGACCTCCACACGCCTCACCTCTGAGCTCAACTTCCTGCTGCACGAGATCGACAACTGCTACCATCGGGCAGCCGAGGGGAGGGCCCCCAAGATTGAGAAGCAGATCCAGTCGAAGGGGCCCTGACAGCACTGGGAGAGCCCCCCGACGTGAGCGGACACCCTCATAGCACCCCTGCTGTAGTCCAGCGCCAAGAGCACACAGCAAACGCCCAGCACTAAAGGTACTCGGAGAGGGAGGGGGAGGGGATAGGAGAGGGGAGGGGAGAATGTGAGAGGAGAGGGGAGAGGGGACAAGGGGGAGGGGAGTGAGCGAGCAAGAGCGCAAGCGATTAGGGTTAGAGACAAAGGGCAAATTTCCAGTTAAAGGACTAAACTAGAATTGAGACAAAGCTGTTCAATCTGAGGGTCTGATGTTCGAGTTACGTTAACAGGAGTGATGGGGGCTGACAGAGAGGCATGCTCATAGCTAACAGACTGGGAGAGCTGCAGTTATAACTCCAAGCCTCTAAAGAGAGACTGGGGCTCGTGGATCCATGTGCAGCAGGTTCTTGTGGTTTATGTCATGAAGTTGGGTCTGGGGAGTTTGATTAGGGATGGCTATTACAGGGGTTAAAGGCAGGCAGGTACATGTAGAATTCACAGATCGAAATAAGACTCCCGTTGCAGAGCAGTTTGATTGCTTCCTGGTTTTGCTGTGGGTTTAGTAAGACACACCTGAGCTTGTTACCTGTACACTGGGGCTAGGCAGGTGCATATTAAACCCTGGAATAGGTGACACTGATGTGCAATAGGAGTCTATTTCCACACTGCAATGTGCTCTGTCTTTGCGGCAGGGATTCTCAGCTCCGTCGGTGTCGGCAGAGGGATTGAGAAGAAGCACTCGAGGCACTTCTCCCTGGACGTGCACCCCTACATGCTGGGCACCCGCAAGCCCAAACAGGAGGTGCCCATCCTCAGCCCCCACACCCAGGAGGCGGGCCGGGGGAACACCGTCGTCTCCATCGCAGGTAGGGCAGGGGGTACAGCACAGGCTGGGTTTGAATCCCTTTAAACTCCCTGCAATGAGCACAGCCAGCTGGAACAGCACACACCACCCAGCAAGAATCTCAGAGGGTTAGAACAGAAGAACACAAGAGACTTGCACAAGGAAGAGGTGGTTCAGTTCCTAGCAAGTGATTCATCCCAGTTTAAAGAACCCTGACCTGGCTTGGTAACCTCTCCATAAACTCCCCACTCTAAACAAGTGTCTCCTAACCCCTGCACTGAGTCTGTGTGTATAACTGTATCCTCTAGTACTATCTGCCCCTGCACTGAGTCTGTGTGCAACTGTATCCTCTAGTACTGTATGCCCCTGCACTGAGTCTCTGTGTATAACTGTATCCTCTAGTACTGTCTGCCCCTGCACCAAGTCTGTGTGTATAACTGTATCCTCTAGTACTGTCTGCCCCTGCACTGAGTCTGTGTGTATAACTGTATCCTCTAGTACTGTCTGCCCCTGCACTGAGTCTGTGTGTATAACTGTATCCTCTAGTACTGTCTGCCCCTGCACTGAGTCTGTGTGTATAACTGTATCCTCTAGTACTGTCTGCCCCTGCACTGAGTCTGTGTGTATAACTGTATCCTCTAGTACTGTCTGCCCCTGCACTGAGTCTGTGTGTATAACTGTATCCTCTAGTACTGTCTGCCCCTGCACTGAGTCTGTGTGTATAACTGTATCCTCTAGTACTGTCTGCCCCTGCACTGAGTCTGTGTGTATAACTGTATCCTCTAGTACTGTCTGCCCCTGCACTGAGTCTGTGTGTATAACTGTATCCTCTAGTACTGTCTGCCCCTGCACTGAGTCTGTGTGTATAACTGTATCCTCTAGTACTGTCTGCCCCTGCACTGAGTCTGTGTGTATAACTAACTGTATCCTCTAGTACTGTCTGCCCCTGCACTGAGTCTGTGTGTATAACTGTATCCTCTAGTACTGTCTGCCCCTGCACTGAGTCTGTGTGTATAACTGTATCCTCTAGTACTGTCTGCCCCTGCACTGAGTCTGTGTGTATAACTGTATCCTCTAGTACTGTCTGCCCCTGCACTGAGTCTGTGTGTATAACTGTATCCTCTAGTACTGTCTGCCCCTGCACTGAGTCTGTGTGTATAACTGTATCCTCTAGTACTGTCTGCCCCTGCACTGAGTCTGTGTGTATAACTGTATCCTCTAGTACTGTCTGCCCCTGCACTGAGTCTGTGTGTATAACTGTATCCTCTAGTACTGTCTGCCCCTGCACTGAGTCTGTGTGTATAACTGTATCCTCTAGTACTGTCTGCCCCTGCACTGAGTCTGTGTGTATAACTGTATCCTCTAGTACTGTCTGCCCCTGCACTGAGTCTGTGTGTATAACTGTATCCTCTAGTACTGTCTGCCCCTGCACTGAGTCTGTGTGTATAACTGTATCCTCTAGTACTGTCTGCCCCTGCACTGAGTCTGTGTGTATAACTGTATCCTCTAGTACTGTCTGCCCCTGCACTGAGTCTGTGTGTATAACTGTATCCTCTAGTACTGTCTGCCCCTGCACTGAGTCTGTGTGTATAACTGTATCCTCTAGTACTGTCTGCCCCTGCACTGAGTCTGTGTGTATAACTGTATCCTCTAGTACTGTCTGCCCCTGCACTGAGTCTGTGTGTATAACTGTATCCTCTAGTACTGTCTGCCCCTGCACTGAGTCTGTGTGTATAACTGTATCCTCTAGTACTGTCTGCCCCTGCACTGAGTCTGTGTGTATAACTGTATCCTCTAGTACTGTCTGCCCCTGCACTGAGTCTGTGTGTATAACTGTATCCTCTAGTACTGTCTGCCCCTGCACTGAGTCTGTGTGTATAACTGTATCCTCTAGTACTGTCTGCCCCTGCACTGAGTCTGTGTGTATAACTGTATCCTCTAGTACTGTCTGCCCCTGCACTGAGTCTGTGTGTATAACTGTATCCTCTAGTACTGTCTGCCCCTGCACTGAGTCTGTGTGTATAACTGTATCCTCTAGTACTGTCTGCCCCTGCACTGAGTCTGTGTGTATAACTGTATCCTCTAGTACTGTCTGCCCCTGCACTGAGTCTGTGTGTATAACTGTATCCTCTAGTACTGTCTGCCCCTGCACTGAGTCTGTGTGTATAACTGTATCCTCTAGTACTGTCTGCCCCTGCACTGAGTCTGTGTGTATAACTGTATCCTCTAGTACTGTCTGCCCCTGCACTGAGTCTGTGTGTATAACTGTATCCTCTAGTACTGTCTGCCCCTGCACTGAGTCTGTGTGTATAACTGTATCCTCTAGTACTGTCTGCCCCTGCACTGAGTCTGTGTGTATAACTGTATCCTCTAGTACTGTCTGCCCCTGCACTGAGTCTGTGTGTATAACTGTATCCTCTAGTACTGTCTGCCCCTGCACTGAGTCTGTGTGTATAACTGTATCCTCTAGTACTGTCTGCCCCTGCACTGAGTCTGTGTGTATAACTGTATCCTCTAGTACTGTCTGCCCCTGCACTGAGTCTGTGTGTATAACTGTATCCTCTAGTACTGTCTGCCCCTGCACTGAGTCTGTGTGTATAACTGTATCCTCTAGTACTGTCTGCCCCTGCACTGAGTCTGTGTGTATAACTGTATCCTCTAGTACTGTCTGCCCCTGCACTGAGTCTGTGTGTATAACTGTATCCTCTAGTACTGTCTGCCCCTGCACTGAGTCTGTGTGTATAACTGTATCCTCTAGTACTGTCTGCCCCTGCACTGAGTCTGTGTGTATAACTGTATCCTCTAGTACTGTCTGCCCCTGCACTGAGTCTGTGTGTATAACTGTATCCTCTAGTACTGTCTGCCCCTGCACTGAGTCTGTGTGTATAACTGTATCCTCTAGTACTGTCTGCCCCTGCACTGAGTCTGTGTGTATAACTGTATCCTCTAGTACTGTCTGCCCCTGCACTGAGTCTGTGTGTATAACTGTATCCTCTAGTACTGTCTGCCCCTGCACTGAGTCTGTGTGTATAACTGTATCCTCTAGTACTGTCTGCCCCTGCACTGAGTCTGTGTGTATAACTGTATCCTCTAGTACTGTCTGCCCCTGCACTGAGTCTGTGTGTATAACTGTATCCTCTAGTACTGTCTGCCCCTGCACTGAGTCTGTGTGTATAACTGTATCCTCTAGTACTGTCTGCCCCTGCACTGAGTCTGTGTGTATAACTGTATCCTCTAGTACTGTCTGCCCCTGCACTGAGTCTGTGTGTATAACTGTATCCTCTAGTACTGTCTGCCCCTGCACTGAGTCTGTGTGTATAACTGTATCCTCTAGTACTGTCTGCCCCTGCACTGAGTCTGTGTGTATAACTGTATCCTCTAGTACTGTCTGCCCCTGCACTGAGTCTGTGTGTATAACTGTATCCTCTAGTACTGTCTGCCCCTGCACTGAGTCTGTGTGTATAACTGTATCCTCTAGTACTGTCTGCCCCTGCACTGAGTCTGTGTGTATAACTGTATCCTCTAGTACTGTCTGCCCCTGCACTGAGTCTGTGTGTATAACTGTATCCTCTAGTACTGTCTGCCCCTGCACTGAGTCTGTGTGTATAACTGTATCCTCTAGTACTGTCTGCCCCTGCACTGAGTCTGTGTGTATAACTGTATCCTCTAGTACTGTCTGCCCCTGCACTGAGTCTGTGTGTATAACTGTATCCTCTAGTACTGTCTGCCCCTGCACTGAGTCTGTGTGTATAACTGTATCCTCTAGTACTGTCTGCCCCTGCACTGAGTCTGTGTGTATAACTGTATCCTCTAGTACTGTCTGCCCCTGCACTGAGTCTGTGTGTATAACTGTATCCTCTAGTACTGTCTGCCCCTGCACTGAGTCTGTGTGTATAACTGTATCCTCTAGTACTGTCTGCCCCTGCACTGAGTCTGTGTGTATAACTGTATCCTCTAGTACTGTCTGCCCCTGCACTGAGTCTGTGTGTATAACTGTATCCTCTAGTACTGTCTGCCCCTGCACTGAGTCTGTGTGTATAACTGTATCCTCTAGTACTGTCTGCCCCTGCACTGAGTCTGTGTGTATAACTGTATCCTCTAGTACTGTCTGCCCCTGCACTGAGTCTGTGTGTCAACTGTATCCTCTAGTACTGTCTGCCCCTGCACTGAGTCTGTGTGTATAACTGTATCCTCTAGTACTGTCTGCCCCTGCACTGAGTCTGTGTGTATAACTGTATCCTCTAGTACTGTCTGCCCCTGCACTGAGTCTGTGTGTATAACTGTATCCTCTAGTACTGTCTGCCCCTGCACTGAGTCTGTGTGTATAACTGTATCCTCTAGTACTGTCTGCCCCTGCACTGAGTCTGTGTGTATAACTGTATCCTCTAGTACTGTCTGCCCCTGCACTGAGTCTGTGTGTATAACTGTATCCTCTAGTACTGTCTGCCCCTGCACTGAGTCTGTGTGTATAACTGTATCCTCTAGTACTGTCTGCCCCTGCACTGAGTCTGTGTGTATAACTGTATCCTCTAGTACTGTCTGCCCCTGCACTGAGTCTGTGTGTATAACTGTATCCTCTAGTACTGTCTGCCCCTGCACTGAGTCTGTGTGTATAACTGTATCCTCTAGTACTGTCTGCCCCTGCACTGAGTCTGTGTGTATAACTGTATCCTCTAGTACTGTCTGCCCCTGCACTGAGTCTGTGTGTATAACTGTATCCTCTAGTACTGTCTGCCCCTGCACTGAGTCTGTGTGTATAACTGTATCCTCTAGTACTGTCTGCCCCTGCACTGAGTCTGTGTGTATAACTGTATCCTCTAGTACTGTCTGCCCCTGCACTGAGTCTGTGTGTATAACTGTATCCTCTAGTACTGTCTGCCCCTGCACTGAGTCTGTGTGTATAACTGTATCCTCTAGTACTGTCTGCCCCTGCACTGAGTCTGTGTGTATAACTGTATCCTCTAGTACTGTCTGCCCCTGCACTGAGTCTGTGTGTATAACTGTATCCTCTAGTACTGTCTGCCCCTGCACTGAGTCTGTGTGTATAACTGTATCCTCTAGTACTGTCTGCCCCTGCACTGAGTCTGTGTGTATAACTGTATCCTCTAGTACTGTCTGCCCCTGCACTGAGTCTGTGTGTATAACTGTATCCTCTAGTACTGTCTGCCCCTGCACTGAGTCTGTGTGTATAACTGTATCCTCTAGTACTGTCTGCCCCTGCACTGAGTCTGTGTGTATAACTGTATCCTCTAGTACTGTCTGCCCCTGCACTGAGTCTGTGTGTATAACTGTATCCTCTAGTACTGTCTGCCCCTGCACTGAGTCTGTGTGTATAACTGTATCCTCTAGTACTGTCTGCCCCTGCACTGAGTCTGTGTGTATAACTGTATCCTCTAGTACTGTCTGCCCCTGCACTGAGTCTGTGTGTATAACTGTATCCTCTAGTACTGTCTGCCCCTGCACTGAGTCTGTGTGTATAACTGTATCCTCTAGTACTGTCTGCCCCTGCACTGAGTCTGTGTGTATAACTGTATCCTCTAGTACTGTCTGCCCCTGCACTGAGTCTGTGTGTATAACTGTATCCTCTAGTACTGTCTGCCCCTGCACTGAGTCTGTGTGTATAACTGTATCCTCTAGTACTGTCTGCCCCTGCACTGAGTCTGTGTGTATAACTGTATCCTCTAGTACTGTCTGCCCCTGCACTGAGTCTGTGTGTATAACTGTATCCTCTAGTACTGTCTGCCCCTGCACTGAGTCTGTGTGTATAACTGTATCCTCTAGTACTGTCTGCCCCTGCACTGAGTCTGTGTGTATAACTGTATCCTCTAGTACTGTCTGCCCCTGCACTGAGTCTGTGTGTATAACTGTATCCTCTAGTACTGTCTGCCCCTGCACTGAGTCTGTGTGTATAACTGTATCCTCTAGTACTGTCTGCCCCTGCACTGAGTCTGTGTGTATAACTGTATCCTCTAGTACTGTCTGCCCCTGCACTGAGTCTGTGTGTATAACTGTATCCTCTAGTACTGTCTGCCCCTGCACTGAGTCTGTGTGTATAACTGTATCCTCTAGTACTGTCTGCCCCTGCACTGAGTCTGTGTGTATAACTGTATCCTCTAGTACTGTCTGCCCCTGCACTGAGTCTGTGTGTATAACTGTATCCTCTAGTACTGTCTGCCCCTGCACTGAGTCTGTGTGTATAACTGTATCCTCTAGTACTGTCTGCCCCTGCACTGAGTCTGTGTGTATAACTGTATCCTCTAGTACTGTCTGCCCCTGCACTGAGTCTGTGTGTATAACTGTATCCTCTAGTACTGTCTGCCCCTGCACTGAGTCTGTGTGTATAACTGTATCCTCTAGTACTGTCTGCCCCTGCACTGAGTCTGTGTGTATAACTGTATCCTCTAGTACTGTCTGCCCCTGCACTGAGTCTGTGTGTATAACTGTATCCTCTAGTACTGTCTGCCCCTGCACTGAGTCTGTGTGTATAACTGTATCCTCTAGTACTGTCTGCCCCTGCACTGAGTCTGTGTGTATAACTGTATCCTCTAGTACTGTCTGCCCCTGCACTGAGTCTGTGTGTATAACTGTATCCTCTAGTACTGTCTGCCCCTGCACTGAGTCTGTGTGTATAACTGTATCCTCTAGTACTGTCTGCCCCTGCACTGAGTCTGTGTGTATAACTGTATCCTCTAGTACTGTCTGCCCCTGCACTGAGTCTGTGTGTATAACTGTATCCTCTAGTACTGTCTGCCCCTGCACTGAGTCTGTGTGTATAACTGTATCCTCTAGTACTGTCTGCCCCTGCACTGAGTCTGTGTGTATAACTGTATCCTCTAGTACTGTCTGCCCCTGCACTGAGTCTGTGTGTATAACTGTATCCTCTAGTACTGTCTGCCCCTGCACTGAGTCTGTGTGTATAACTGTATCCTCTAGTACTGTCTGCCCCTGCACTGAGTCTGTGTGTATAACTGTATCCTCTAGTACTGTCTGCCCCTGCACTGAGTCTGTGTGTATAACTGTATCCTCTAGTACTGTCTGCCCCTGCACTGAGTCTGTGTGTATAACTGTATCCTCTAGTACTGTCTGCCCCTGCACTGAGTCTGTGTGTATAACTGTATCCTCTAGTACTGTCTGCCCCTGCACTGAGTCTGTGTGTATAACTGTATCCTCTAGTACTGTCTGCCCCTGCACTGAGTCTGTGTGTATAACTGTATCCTCTAGTACTGTCTGCCCCTGCACTGAGTCTGTGTGTATAACTGTATCCTCTAGTACTGTCTGCCCCTGCACTGAGTCTGTGTGTATAACTGTATCCTCTAGTACTGTCTGCCCCTGCACTGAGTCTGTGTGTATAACTGTATCCTCTAGTACTGTCTGCCCCTGCACTGAGTCTGTGTGTATAACTGTATCCTCTAGTACTGTCTGCCCCTGCACTGAGTCTGTGTGTATAACTGTATCCTCTAGTACTGTCTGCCCCTGCACTGAGTCTGTGTGTATAACTGTATCCTCTAGTACTGTCTGCCCCTGCACTGAGTCTGTGTGTATAACTGTATCCTCTAGTACTGTCTGCCCCTGCACTGAGTCTGTGTGTATAACTGTATCCTCTAGTACTGTCTGCCCCTGCACTGAGTCTGTGTGTATAACTGTATCCTCTAGTACTGTCTGCCCCTGCACTGAGTCTGTGTGTATAACTGTATCCTCTAGTACTGTCTGCCCCTGCACCGAGTCTGTGTGTATAACTGTATCCTCTCGTACTGTCTGCCCCTGCACTGAGTCTGTGTGTATAACTGTATCCTCTAGTACTGTCTGCCCCTGCACTGAGTTCAGTACAAACTGCTGTGCAGAATCGCACTCATTGTCAAATCATTAATAAATGATAACCAAGGTGAAACATCACACTTTGAATAGTGAAAATCAGTATGTCATGACACTGTATTTTGAACATGCTACTTGTAGGGAGGTGTATCTCCTTCCTAACAGGTCTGTTTGTCTCTGCAGACAGCAAGGAGCCGTGCCAGACCCTGTCCAGCGCTGTCTACATCAACGGGAGCACCAGCAGCCTTCCTGCTGCTGCATTTGAGGAGCCCGAGAGCGAGGGCCCGGGCTTCAACAGGAACCCCACCCACCCCGTGCTGAACAAACACCCACTGTACGAAGAGGAGGAGCCCCCACTGAGCTCAGAGAGGACTGGAGAGCTCCTGACTGCAGGGCAGTACTGAGACACACACCCTGCACACGAGCAGCCCCTGAGAGGAGAGGACTGGAGAGCTCCTGACTGCAGGGCAGTACTGAGACACACACCCTGCACACGAGCACCCCCTGAGAGGAGAGGACTGGAGAGCTCCTGACTGCAGGGCAGTACTGAGACACACACCCTGCACACGAGCAGCCCCTGAGAGAAGAGGACTGGAGAGGACTGGAGAGCTCCTGAGTGCAGGGCAGTACTGAGACACACACCCTGCACACGAGCAGCCCCTGAGAGGAGAGGACTGGAGAGGACTGGAGAGCTCCTGAGTGCAGGGCAGTACTGAGACACACACCCTGCACACGAGCAGCCCCTGAGAGGAGAGGACTGGAGTGGACTGGAGAGGTCCTGACTGCAGGGGAGTACTGAGGAATCTCACACACTGCTGAACATTCACACTCATTCAGAAAAGCTGCCTGCAGGCCACTCTCTTCACACAAATAACACAAGCTAACTTGTCATTTCAATGTACATCAGGGACACAAAGAGGAATGAAACAGGACCTGAACACAGAAACAGCAGTATAATAAAATAAATACTGATCCAGGGACTGAGAATTCATTCACATGCCTGGTCCTGATGAGCACTTCGCATCTGAAGAGAGGGGTTCAGGACATCCTCCTCCAGACTGTGATCCACACACTGGGGTTCAGGACAGCCTCCTCCAGACTGTGATCCACACACTGGGGTTCAGGACAGCCTCCTCTAGACTGTGATCCACACATTGGGGTTCAGGACAGTCTCCTCCAGAATATGCAGATCACTGGCCCTGAGTACAGAGCCAAACTGGATCACTGTTTTTAATCCAAATCCATTAGGCAATATCTCTGGCTGTTTTGCATGCAGTGTTTGTTTTTTGTGTTTTAACAAGGTGTTTTTTAAATATATTTGTTATACAGTGCTTTGTAAAGATTCTGCCATGAAGGAGAAATCAGCAAGACAAACAAAAACAAATCGCATGGAAGAGCACCTGCACCACAATTCAGATGGTACCCCAAAAATAAAATGCGCTCGTCCCTCTAATGCAGTGACTAAAGCAAGCTGCAGCACAAAAGACAGACTACTTCACTCCACACAAGGAGAACAAGCATTGCAGGAGTCCTCACAAAACACTGCCAGGCCAGGCTCCAGTCGCAATGGGAGTCTCACTGAACACACACAAACAACAGCTACATGAGGGTACAGCTGAGTGAGTTCATATTCCAAATATCATTGATATATACTAACATGTAAACCTGCAGACTCAAAACAACTGCCCAGCCAGACACACGACTGCCCACTTTAAAATGAAGAAATGAGCAGTATTCAAGTGTGTGTATCTCCGTACTGTACAATACAACACAGCGGAAGAACAGCTGGGGGCCAGTCTGGGCTATACAATTTGAAATGATCTCATCTCACTGCTGCTGCAGCACCTCTGTACTGTACAATACAACACAGTGGAAGAACAGCTGGGGCCAGTCTGGGCTATAACATTTGAAATGATCTCATCTCACTGCTGCTGCAGCACCTCTGTACTGTACAATACAACACAGTGGAAGAACAGCTGGGGCCAGTCTGGCCTATACAATTTGAAATGATCTCATCTCACTGCTGCTGCAGCACCTCTGTACTGTACAATACAACACAGTGGAAGAACAGCTGGGGGCCAGTCTGGCCTATACAATTTGAAATGATCTCATCTCACTGCTGCTGCAGCACCTCTGTACTGTACAATACAACACAGTGGAAGAACAGCTGGGGCCAGTCTGGCCTATACAATTTGAAATGATCTCATCTCACTGCTGCTGCAGCACCTCTGTACTGTACAATACAACACAGTGGAAGAACAGCTGGGGGCCAGTCTGGCCTATACAATTTGAAATGATCTCATCTCACTGCTGCTGCAGCACCTCTGTACTGTACAATACAACACAGTGGAAGAACAGCTGGGGCCAGTCTGGCCTATACAATTTGAAATGATCTCATCTCACTGCTGCTGCAGCACCTCTACTGTACAATAAGAACATAAGAACATAAGAAAGTTTACAAACGAGAGGAGGCCATTCGGCCCATCTTGCTCGTTTGGTTGTTAGTAGCTTATTGATCCCAAAATCTCATCAAGCAGCTTCTTGAAGGATCCCAGGGTGTCAGCTTCAACAACATTACTGGGGAGTTGATTCCAGACCCTCACAATTCTCTGTGTAAAAAAGTGTCTCCTATTTTCTGTTCTGAATGCCCCTTTTTCTAAACTCCATTTGTGACCCCTGGTCCTTGTTTCTTTTTTCAGGCTGAAAAAGTCCCTTGGGTCGACACTGTCAATACCTTTTAGAATTTTGAATGCTTGAATTAGGTCGCCACGTAGTCTTCTTTGTTCAAGAATGAACAGATTCAATTCTTTTAGCCTGTCTGCATATGACATGCCTTTTAAGCCCGGAATAATTCTGGTCGCTCTTCTTTGCACTCTTTCTAGAGCAGCAATATTTTTTTTATAGCGAGGTGACCAGAACTGAACACAATATTCAAGATGAGGTCTTACTAGTGCATTGTACAGTTTTAACATTACTTCCCTTGATTTAAATTCAACACTTTTCACAATGTATCCGAGCATCTTGTTAGCCTTTTTTATAGCTTCCCCACATTGTCTAGATGAAGACATTTCTGAGTCAACAAAAACTCCTAGGTCTTTTTCATAGATTCCTTCTCCAATTTCAATATCTCCCATATGATATTTATAATGTACATTTTTATTTCCTGCATGCAGTACCTTACACTTTTCTCTATTAAATGTCATTTGCCATGTGTCTGCCCAGTTCTGAATCTTGTCTAGATCATTTTGAATGACCTTTGCTGCTGCAACAGTGTTTGCCACTCCTCCTACTTTTGTGTCATCTGCAAATTTAACAAGTTTGCTTACTATACCAGAATCTAAATCATTAATGTAGATTAGGAATAGCAGAGGACCTAATACTGATCCCTGTGGTACACCGCTGGTTACCACACTCCATTCTGAGGTTTTTCCTCTAATCAGTACTTTCTGTTTTCTACATGTTAACCACTCCCTAATCCATGTACATGTGTTTCCTTGAATCCCAACTGCGTTCAGTTTGAGAATTAATCTTTTGTGCGGGACTTTGTCAAAAGCTTTCTGGAAATCTAAATAAACCATGTCATATGCTTTGCAATTATCCATTATCGATGTTGCATCCTCAAAAAAATCAAGCAAGTTAGTTAGGCACGATCTCCCTTTCCTAAAACCATGTTGACTGTCTCCCAGGACCCTGTTACCATATAGGTAATTTTCCATTTTGGATCTTATTATAGTTTCCATAAGTTTGCATATAATAGAAGTCAGGCTTACTGGTCTGTAGTTACCTGGTTCAGTTTTGTTTCCCTTTTTGTGGATCGGTATTACGTTTGCAATTTTCCAGTCTGTCGGTACCACCCCTGTGTCAAGAGACTGCTGCATGATCTTGGTTAGCGGTTTGTAAATTACTTCTTTCATTTCTTTGAGTACTACTGGGAGGATCTCATCCGGCCCAGGGGATTTGTTTATTTTAAGAGCTCCTAGTCCCTTTAACACTTCTGCCTCAGTTATGCTAAAGTTATTTAAAACTGGACAGGAACTGGATGACATGTGGGGCATGTTGTCAGTATCTTCCTTTGTAAAAACTTGTGAAAAGTAATCATTTAATATATTTGCTATTTTTTTTTCTTCATCTACAATTTTGCCATTTGTATCTCTTAAACATTTAATCTCCTCTTTGAATGTTCTCTTGCTGTTGTAATATTGGAAAAACATTTTGGAATTGGTTTTAGCTCCCTTAGCAATGTTCATTTCTATTTCTCTCTTGGCCTTTCTAACTTCCTTTTTGACTTGCGTTTGCAGTTCTGTGTACTCTTTCTGCGTACTTTCTTTTTGGTCCTTTTTTAATGCTCTGTAAAGTGCCTTTTTTCGCTGAATATTTTTTTTTTATTGATCTATTAAACCATTTTGGCAATTTAGTTTTACATTTAGATTTGTCTACTTTAGGGATATAATTGTTTTGTGCCTCTAGTACTACATTTTTGAAGAACAACCATCCTTCTTCTGTGGGTATTTCTCTATTTTATTCCAATCTACTTCTGTAAGTCTCTGTTTCATACCTTCATAGTTTGCTTTTCTAAAATTGTAAACCTTAGCTTTAGTCATTTCTTTTGGGGTTTTAAAAAACACTTCAAATGAGACCATGTTGTGGTCTGAGTTTGCCAGTGGTTCTCTGACCTCTGTTTTAGTTATTCTATCTTCGTTATTTGAAAAGACTAAATCAAGGCATGCCTCCCCTCTAGTGGGTGCCTTGACAAATTGTGTTAGGAAGCAGTCATTTGTCATTTCCACCATTTCTATTTCATCCTTCGCGCTACCCACCGGGTTTTCCCATTTTATTTGGGGGAAGTTGAAATCCCCCATTAGTATGGCTTCTCCTTTGCTACACACGTTTCTAATGTCATTGTATAACAGATTATTGTGCTCACCGTCTGAATCTGGCGGTCTATAGCATGCTCCTATTATTATGCCTTTTGAATTTTTGTCCGTTATTCTGACCCATATTGATTCGGTTTTATTTTCTTTGTTCAGGTTTAACACCTGGGCTTCAAGACTGTTTCTTATGTATAGCGCTACCCCTCCTCCTCTTCTGTCCTGCCTGTCTTTCCTATACAGTGTATACCCACAAATATTAAATTCATCCCCATCACTCTCAGACAACCACGTTTCTGTAACACCTATCACATCATAGTTACCTGTTATTTAATGGTTGTCTTACCTGAGTTGTTGTTCTTGTTTTGATGCGGTCTCCCTTCTGTTTTTTTGTTGATTTCTCCCCCCTTCCTTTCTAGTTTAAATGCTTCCGAACCTGCTCGAGGATCTTTTCTCCGAGTAGACTAGTTCCCTTGTTATTTAAATGCAGTCCATCCCGTCTATACAGATAGTCCTCGTTGTAGAATGTGGTCCAATGATCAAGATAGGTGAAGCCTTCCCGTGTGCACCACGTCTTCAGCCATGCGTTTTGATTAATTATTTCCAGCTGTCCATATGGTCCTTTGCAAGGTGCAGGTAGTATACCAGAAAATACCACAGTTTTGGTTTTCTCTTTTAATTTCCTTCCTAGCTCTCTGAATTTGTTTTGCAGGGATTTTGGCCTGTCTCTTCCAATGTTGTTTGTACCAATGTGGACGACTACTACCGGGTCCTCTCCTGTTCGTTCTAGGAGCCTGTCCACGTTCTCAGTGATGTGCTTGACCGAGGCTCCCGGAAGGCAGCACACTGTTGTAGTAAGGGGGTCCAAACTGCGAATTGAACTTGCTGTGTTTCTCAATATGGAGTCCCCAACAATTATGACCTCCCTTCTTTTTGCTGTCTGGTCACCACTGTCAATAGGGTCCTGGATGTTGTTCCTTTCATTCTCTTGTTGTTGGTTCTGCTCATCAAAATTCTGAAGTGACTCAAATCTGTTGGTTGTTTTGATTTCTGGTGGTTGTGTTTGACGAAGTTTCTTTTTTATCCTGCTTCTGCCTACCTGAACCCAGCTGTTCTGACCTTCTATCTCCCTGGTGGCTTTCAGTCTGTTAGGGGTGATGCAGACTTCCATGAATTGTGGGTGTGCCAGTTCCTCAAGATCCTGTTGCTGTCGCACTTCTTCCAGCTCCATTTCTAGCATACTTACTAGTTTATGCAAATCCTGGATCGCGCGGCACTTTACGCACACTTGGTTTAGCTCCACTGGGTTTTCTCGGATTTCCCACATCAAGCAGGTGTCACAGATTATTGGCTTGAAGACCATGTTGAGGTTTTTTTTTTTTAAGTTTAGTTTCTTCTGCAGCCGTCAACCTGCTTTCAAACTGCTTCGAAACTGCTCTGTACTTGTCCACGCCTGTACTTCTCCCACTCGCTGTCGCTTCCACTCGCTGTCGCTGGGAAGACTCGACAACACAGTGGAAGAACAGCTGGGGGCCAGTATGGCCTATACAATTTGAAATGATCTCATCTCACTGCTGCTGCAGCACCTCTGTACTGTACAATACAACACAGTGGAAGAACAGCTGGGGCCAGTCTGGCCTATACAATTTGAAATGATCTCATCTCACTGCTGCTGCAGCACCTCTGTACTGTACAATACAACACAGTGGAAGAACAGCTGGGGGCCAGTATGGCCTATACAATTTGAAATGATCTCATCTCACTGCTGCTGCAGCACCTCTGTACTGTACAATACAACACAGTGGAAGAACAGCTGGGGGCCAGTCTGGGCTATACAATTTGAAATGATCTCATCTCACTGCTGCTGCAGCACCTCTGTACTGTACAATACAACACAGTGGAAGAACAGCTGGGGCCAGTCTGGCCTATACAATTTGAAATGATCTCATCTCACTGCTGCTGCAGCACCTCTGTACTGTACAATACAACACAGTGGAAGAACAGCTGGGGCCAGTCTGGGCTATACAATTTGAAATGATCTCATCTCACTGCTGCTGCAGTACCTCTGTACTGTACAATATAACACAGTGGAAGAACAGCTGGGGGCCAGTCTGGCCTATACAATTTGAAATGATCTCATCTCACTGCTGCTGCAGCACCTCTACTCTACAATACAACACAGTGGAAGAACAGCTGGGGCCAGTCTGGGCTATACAATTTGAAATGATCTCATCTCACTGCTGCTGCAGCACCTCTGTACTGTACAATACAACACAGTGGAAGAACAGCTGGGGCCAGTCTGGGCTATACAATTTGAAATGATCTCATCTCACTGCTGCTGCAGCACCTCTGTACTGTACAATACAACACAGTGGAAGAACAGCTGGGGGCCAGTCTGGGCTATACAATTTGAAATGATCTCATCTCACTGCTGCTGCAGCACCTCTGTACTGTACAATACAACACAGTGGAAGAACAGCTGGGGGCCAGTCTGGCCTATACAATTTGAAATGATCTCATCTCACTGCTGCTGCAGCACCTCTGTACTGTACAATACAACACAGTGGAAGAACAGCTGGGGCCAGTCTGGGCTATACAATTTGAAATGATCTCATCTCACTGCTGCTGCAGCACCTCTGTACTGTACAATACAACACAGTGGAAGAACAGCTGGGGGCCAGTCTGGGCTATACAATTTGAAATGATCTCATCTCACTGCTGCTGCAGCACCTCTGTACTGTACAATACAACACAGTGGAAGAACAGCTGGGGCCAGTCTGGGCTATACAATTTGAAATGATCTCATCTCACTGCTGCTGCAGCACCTCTGTACTGTACAATACAACACAGTGGAAGAACAGCTGGGGGCCAGTCTGGGCTATACAATTTGAAATGATCTCATCTCACTGCTGCTGCAGCACCTCTGTACTGTACAATACAACACAGTGGAAGAACAGCTGGGGCCAGTCTGGGCTATACAATTTGAAATGATCTCATCTCACTGCTGCTGCAGCACCTCTGTACTGTACAATACAACACAGTGGAAGAACAGCTGGGGCCAGTCTGGGCTATACAATTTGAAATGATCTCATCTCACTGCTGCTGCAGCACCTCTGTACTGTACAATACAACACAGTGGAAGAACAGCTGGGGCCAGTCTGGGCTATACAATTTGAAATGATCTCATCTCACTGCTGCTGCAGCACCTCTGTACTGTACAATACAACACAGTGGAAGAACAGCTGGGGCCAGTCTGGGCTATACAATTTGAAATGATCTCATCTCACTGCTGCTGCAGCACCTCTGTACTGTACAATACAACACAGTGGAAGAACAGCTGGGGGCCAGTCTGGGCTATACAATTTGAAATGATCTCATCTCACTGCTGCTGCAGCACCTCTGTACTGTACAATACAACACAGTGGAAGAACAGCTGGGGGCCAGTCTGGGCTATACAATTTGAAATGATCTCATCTCACTGCTGCTGCAGCACCTCTGTACTGTACAATACAACACAGTGGAAGAACAGCTGGGGCCAGTCTGGGCTATAACATTTGAAATGATCTCATCTCACTGCTGCTGCAGCACCTCTGTACTGTACAATACAACACAGTGGAAGAACAGCTAGCGCCAGTCTGGCCTATATAATTTGAAATGTTGAGAAATCAGTGAATGTGTCAAAGTAAGATTGTGTTGGAGTGACTTTCTGGATGGAAGCTTGTCTGTCCCTGTATCGTAACAATACGTTTTGTTTAATAAAATCCGAATGCAGAACAGTGCTCCAGATCATTCTCTTGTACGGGGAAAAAAAACACTCCTTCATTGTGGCCAATCCCTGACTCCCTTCTCTCTCTGCTCGCATCTGATTGGTTCAGTCGCCGACTGAAAGGTAGTAAACAGCACGGTATACTTGTTGCATCTCACTCTGTAAAATATGAAGAAAACATGAAGAAAAAGTTGCTGCCATCCTGCATTAGGACACAATGCATAAACATTGCTGTCATTAAAATATTAGGGTTATTAAATGTAAGAACATCCCTTAATAAACAGATAGACAGTATTAAACACAGTTTTGCAGGCACGCCCCGGCGTGGATCAGATAGACAGTATTAAACACAGCTTTGCAGCCACGCCCCAGCGTGGATCAGATAGACAGTATTAAACACAGCTTTGCAGCCACGCCCCAGCGTGGATCAGATAGACAATATTAAACACAGCTTTGCAGTCACACCCCAGCGTGGATCAGATAGACATTATTAAACACAGCTTTGCAGCCACGCCCCAGCGTGGATCAGATAGACAATATTAAACACAGCTTTGCAGTCACACCCCAGCGTGGATCAGATAGACAGTATTAAACACAGCTTTGCAGGCACGCCCCAGCGTGGATCAGATAGACAGTATTAAACACAGCTTTGCAGCCACGCCCCAGCGTGGATCAGATAGACAGTATTAAACACAGCTTTGCAGGCACGCCCCAGCGTGGATCAGATAGACAGTATTAAACACAGCTTTGCAGCCACACCCCAGCGTGGATCAGATAGACAGTATTAAACACAGCTTTGCAGCCACACCCCAGCGTGGATCAGATAGACAGTATTAAACACAGCTTTGCAGGCACGCCCCAGCGTGGATCAGATAGACAGTATTAAACACAGCTTTGCAGCCACGCCCCAGCGTGGATCAGATAGACAGTATTAAACACAGCTTTGCAGCCACGCCCCAGCGTGGATCAGATAGACAGTATTAAACACAGCTTTGCAGCCACGCCCCAGAATTGATCAGATAGACAGTATTAAACACAGCTTTGCAGCCACGCCCCAGAATGGATCAGATAGACAGTACTAAACACAGCTTTGCAGCCACGCCCCAGCGTGGATCAGATAGACAGTACTAAACACAGCTTTGCAGCCACGCCCCAGAATGGATCAGATAGACAGTATTAAACACAGCTTTGCAGCCACACCCCAGCATGGATCAGATAGACATTATTAAACACAGCTTTGCAGCCACGCCCCAGCGTGGATCAGATAGACAATATTAAACACAACTTTGTAGCCACGCCCCAGCGTGGATCAGATAGACAGTATTAAACATAGCTTTGCAGCCACGCCCCAGCGTGGATCAGATAGACAGTATTAAACACAGCTTTGCAGCCACACACCAGCGTGGATCAGATAGACAGTATTAAACACAGCTTTGCAGCCACGCCCCAGTGTGGATCAGATAAAAGCTCCCTCTGTCAAGCACACTGAACATGGAAGGCCAGCAGCAGCATTGCTGGAAGGGGAGTGTTTAGCTGGGAGGTCTGTCCAGTGGCTGTGCTGCGCTCCTGTGAGTTCAATACTCTCTTTGGAAAAAGTCTGGGGAGATGCAGCGAGGATTGTATTGAAAAGGTTACTGCAGGGAAGCTGTGAGCAGGAGACCACGACGGGAAGGTAACAAACAGGACAGAATTATTATTCACACAGCTCTCTCTCCACTCCCTGTCCAGCCTCACAGTGCCCCCTGCTGGGTGTAGGTGGAACTACTGTTCTCATGCATTTTATCAGGATCAGTTAAATGCATTCTGCACCAAGCCTGGTCCTTAAGAACCCCTGTATGTTGACAGTCTCTGTCTCTGTCTGTCTCTGTCTCCGCACGGAATGTTTAAAATTTCTGTCTCTGTCTCTGTGCATGGCTGAACAATGCAGGGTTAAAACAAACATTTCGTTTGTGTCTCAAACAGAAAACTGGGCTGTCTGTGGCACTTCAAGCCCAGGATCTGGAATGGATTTATTTTAGCTAGATTGCACGAGGCCCTTTAACAAGACAAACGCAAGCTTCTCACATTCTGCCAGTGTACTGAGCCACAGCACTTCCTGTTAACATACCTGTTAGGTAGGATCTGGGTCTGTTTGACACACACTGGTTTCCATTGAGCGTAAATGGTGCCTTTTTTCTCCCCCCTCTAATATTTTATGATGTTTCCTAGGTTGGGGTCACAAACGTATAAAGATTATAGATGTTTCTTTATTTTTTTAGAACAGATCTTATATACAAACAGTAAGGCTATACTCTCAAACTGATAGACATGTGTAAAAACATCAACTCTACAGTGATAGGCTGCCTTGAGCAGTAGAGTCCAGCAGAGGACAGCACAGAGCAGGCCTCCCTGCAGTAACAGATACAGCCACGAGATGGCAGTGAATAGCAGAGACTCCGATCTCCTCATTTACGGGCAATGACAACCAGAACATTCAGATTTTACTTTTCGTTAAAATTTGAAATTTTCTTTAACACAGACAGAGAGACAGGACAGACAGACACTAAGCTGTGCACTGCAAGCTGATCCACACACACTGTACTGAGCTGTGCACTGCAAGCTGACCCACACACACTGTACTGAGCTGTGCACTGCAAGCTGATCCACACACACTGTACTGAGCTGTGCACTGCAAACTGATCCACACACACTGTACTGAGCTGTGCACTGCAAGCTGATCCACACACACTGTGCTGAGCTGTGCACTGCAAGCTGATGCACACACACTGTACTGAGCTGTGCACTGCAAGCTGATCCACACACACTGTACTGAGCTGTGCACTGCAAGCTGATCCACACACACTGTACTGAGCTGTGCACTGCAAGCTGATCCACACACACTGTACTGAGCTGTGCACTGCAAGCTGATCCACACACACTGTGCTGAGCTGTGCACTGCAAGCTGATCCACACACACTGTACTGAGCTGTACACTGCAAGCTGATCCACACACACTGTGCTGAGCTGTGCACTGCAAGCTGATCCACACACATTGTACTGAGCTGTACACTGCAAGCTGATCCACACACACTGTACTGAGCTGTACACTGCAAGCTGATCCACACACACTGTACTGAGCTGTGCACTGCAAGCTGATCCACACACACTGTACTGAGCTGTGCACTGCAAGCTGATCCACACACACTGTACTGAGCTGTGCACTGCAAGCTGATCCACACACACTGTACTGAGCTGTGCACTGCAAGCTGATCCACACACACTGTACTGAGCTGTGCACTGCAAGCTGATCCACACACACTGTACTGAGCTGTGCACTGCAAGCTGATCCACACACACTGTACTGAGCTGTGCACTGCAAGCTGATCCACACACACTGTGCTGAGCTGTGCACTGCAAGCTGATCCACACACACTGTACTGAGCTGTGCACTGCAAGCTGATCCACACACACTGTACTGAGCTGTGCACTGCAAGCTGATCCACACAGTAATTGTACTGAGCTGTACACTGCAGGATTGTCATTAACACAAATTATGCTTAGTTATAGGCATGAGTGTGTGTGTTGGACAGAGGAGCGCTCAGTGAATTAGCTTTATTTAAAGATGAGGTGTTTGTTGGTCAGTGGAGCGCTCAGTGAATTAGGTTTATTTAAAGATGAGGTGTTTGTTGTGTCAGTGGAGCGCTCAGTGAATTAGGTTTATTTAAAGATGAGGTGTTTGGTTGGTCAGTGGAGCGCTCAGTGAATTAGGTTTATTTAAAGATGAGGTGTTTGTTGGTCAGTGGAGCGCTCAGTGAATTAGGTTTATTTAAAGATGAGGTGTTTGTTGTGTCAGTGGAGCGCTCAGTGAATTAGGTTTATTTAAAGATGAGGTGTTTGTTGTGTCAGTGGAGCGCTCAGTGAATTAGGTTTATTTAAAGATGAGGTGTTTGGCTGGTCAGTGGAGCGCTCAGTGAATTAGGTTTATTTAAAGATGAGGTGTTTGGTTGGTCAGTGGAGCGCTCAGTGAATTAGGTTTATTTAAAGATGAGGTGTTTGTTGTGTCAGTGGAGCGCTCAGTGAATTAGGTTTATTTAAAGATGAGGTGTTTGGCTGGTCAGTGGAGCGCTCAGTGAATTAGGTTTATTTAAAGATGAGGTGTTTGTTGTGTCAGTGGAGCGCTCAGTGAATTAGGTTTATTTAAAGATGAGGTGTTTGTTGAGTCAGTGGAGCGCTCAGTGAATTAGGTTTATTTAAAGATGAGGTGTTTGTTGAGTCAGTGGAGCGCTCAGTGAATTAGGTTTATTTAAAGATCAGGTGCTTGGCTGGTCAGTGGAGCGCTCAGTGAATTAGGTTTATTTAAAGATGAGGTGTTTGTTTTGTCAGTGGAGCGCTCAGTGAATTAGGTTTATTTAAAGATGAGGTGTTTGGCTGGTCAGTGGAGCGCTCAGTGAATTAGGTTTATTTAAAGATGAGGTGTTTGTTGTGTCAGTGGAGCGCTCAGTGAATTAGGTTTATTTAAAGATGAGGTGTTTGGCTGGTCAGTGGAGCGCTCAGTGAATTAGGTTTATTTAAAGATGAGGTGTTTGTTGTGTCAGTGGAGCGCTCAGTGAATTAGGTTTATTTAAAGATGAGGTGTTTGGCTGGTCAGTGGAGCGCTCAGTGAATTAGGTTTATTTAAAGATGAGGTGTTTGGCTGGTCAGTGGAGTGCTCAGTGAATTAGGTTTATTTAAAGATGAGGTGTTTGGCTGGTCAGTGGAGCGCTCAGTGAATTAGGTTTATTTAAAGATGAGGTGTTTGGTTGTGTCAGTGGAGCGCTCAGTGAATTAGGTTTATTTAAAGATGAGGTGTTTGGCTGGTCAGTGGAGTGCTCAGTGAATTAGGTTTATTTAAAGATGAGGTGTTTGTTGTGTCAGTGGAGCGCTCAGTGAATTAGGTTTATTTAAAGATGAGGTGTTTGGTTGGTCAGTGGAGCGCTCAGTGAATTAGGTTTATTTAAAGATGAGGTGTTTGGCTGGTCAGTGGAGCGCTCAGTGAATTAGGTTTATTTAAAGATGAGGTGTTTGTTGTGTCAGTGGAGTGCTCAGTGAATTAGGTTTATTTAAAGATGAGGTGTTTGGCTGGTCAGTGGAGCGCTCAGTGAATTAGGTTTATTTAAAGATGAGGTGTTTGGCTGGTCAGTGGAGCGCTCAGTGAATTAGGTTTATTTAAAGATGAGGTGTTTGGCTGGTCAGTGGAGCGCTCAGTGAATTAATTTTATTTAAAGATGAGGTGTTTGTTGTGTCAGTGGAGCGCTCAGTGAATTAGGTTTATTTAAAGATGAGGTGTTTGGCTGGTCAGTGGAGCGCTCAGTGAATTAGGTTTATTTAAAGATGAGGTGTTTGTTGGTCAGTGGAGCGCTCAGTGAATTAGGTTTATTTAAAGATGAGGTGTTTGTTGGTCAGTGGAGCGCTCAGTGAATTAGGTTTATTTAAAGATGAGGTGTTTGTTGGTCAGTGGAGTGCTCAGTGAATTAGGTTTATTTAAAGATGAGGTGTTTGCTGGTCAGTGGAGCGCTCAGTGAATTAGGTTTATTTAAAGATGAGGTGTTTGTTGGTCAGTGGAGCGCTCAGTGAATTAGGTTTATTTAAAGATGAGGTGTTTGTTGAGTCAGTGGAGCGCTCAGTGAATTAGGTTTATTTAAAGATGAGGTGTTTGTTGAGTCAGTGGAGCACTCAGTGAATTAGGTTTATTTAAAGATGAGGTGTTTGGTTGGTCAGTGGAGCGCTCAGTGAATTAGGTTTATTTAAAGATGAGGTGTTTGGCTGAGTCAGTGGAGCGCTCAGTGAATTAGGTTTATTTAAAGATGAGGTGTTTGGCTGAGTCAGTGGAGCGCTCAGTGAATTAGGTTTATTTAAAGATGAGGTGTTTGTTGTGTCAGTGGAGCGCTCAGTGAATTAGGTTTATTTAAAGATGAGGTGTTTGGCTGGTCAGTGGAGCGCTCAGTGAATTAGGTTTATTTAAAGATGAGGTGTTTGTTGAGTCAGTGGAGCGCTCAGTGAATTAGGTTTATTTAAAGATGAGGTGTTTGGCTGGTCAGTGGAGCGCTCAGTGAATTAGGTTTATTTAAAGATGAGGTGTTTGGCTGGTCAGTGGAGCGCTCAGTGAATTAGGTTTATTTAAAGATGAGGTGTTTGTTGTGTCAGTGGAGCGCTCAGTGAATTAGGTTTATTTAAAGATGAGGTGTTTGTTGTGTCAGTGGAGCGCTCAGTGAATTAGGTTTATTTAAAGATGATGTGTTTGGTTGGTCAGTGGAGCGCTCAGTGAATTAGGTTTGTTTAAAGATGAGGTGTTTGGCTGGTCAGTGCAGCGCTCAGTGAATTAGGTTTATTTAAAGATGAGGTGTTTGTTGGTCAGTGGAGCGCTCAGTGAATTAGGTTTATTTAAAGATGAGGTGTTTGGCTGGTCAGTGGAGCGCTCAGTGAATTAGGTTTATTTAAAGATGAGGTGTTTGTTGGTCAGTGGAGCGCTCAGTGAATTAGGTTTATTTAAAGATGAGGTGTTTGTTGGTCAGTGGAGCGCTCAGTGAATTAGGTTTATTTAAAGATGAGGTGTTTGGCTGGTCAGTGGAGCGCTCAGTGAATTAGGTTTATTTAAAGATGAGGTGTTTGTTGAGTCAGTGGAGCGCTCAGTGAATTAGGTTTATTTAAAGATGAGGTGTTTGTTGGTCAGTGGAGCGCTCAGTGAATTAGGTTTATTTAAAGATGAGGTGTTTGGTTGGTCAGTGGAGCGCTCAGTGAATTAGGTTTATTTAAAGATGAGGTGTTTGGCTGGTCAGTGGAGCGCTCAGTGAATTAGGTTTATTTAAAGATGAGGTGTTTGGCTGGTCAGTGGAGCGCTCAGTGAATTAGGTTTATTTAAAGATGAGGTGTTTGGCTGGTCAGTGGAGCGCTCAGTGAATTAGGTTTATTTAAAGATGAGGTGTTTGTTGTGTCAGTGGAGCGCTCAGTGAATTAGGTTTATTTAAAGATGAGGTGTTTGGCTGGTCAGTGGAGCGCTCAGTGAATTAGGTTTATTTAAAGATGAGGTGTTTGGCTGAGTCAGTGGAGCGCTCAGTGAATTAGGTTTATTTAAAGATGTCAGTGGAGCACTCAGTGATTTAGGTTTATTTAAAGATGTGTGGTGTGAGCGTGCATCTGTCTGGTTTTGATCGCTCAGTGAATTAGATGTTATTCCAAAGATGAGGTGTCTTGGCTGCTCCAGTGGAGCGCTCAGTCAAATTAGGTTTATGTTAAGATTCGGTTTATTTAAAGATGAGGTGTTTGTTGAGTAAGTGGAGAGATCAGTGAATTAGGTTTATTTAAAGATAAAGTGTTTGGCTGAGTAAGTGGAGCGCTCAGTGAATTAGGTTTATATAAAGATCAGGTGCTTGGCTGGTTAGTGGAGCGCTCAGTGAATTAGGTTTATTTAAAGATGAGGTGTTTGGCTGGTCAGTGGAGTGCTCAGTGAATTAGGTTTATTTAAAGATGAGGTGTTTGTTGTGTCAGTGGAGCGCTCAGTGAATTAGGTTTATTTAAAGATGAGGTGTTTGGCTGGTCAGTGGAGCGCTCAGTGAATTAGGTTTATTTAAAGATGAGGTGTTTGGCTGGTCAGTGGAGCGCTCAGTGAATTAGGTTTATTTAAAGATGAGGTGTTTGGCTGGTCAGTGGAGCGCTCAGTGAATTAGGTTTATTTAAAGATGAGGTGTTTGTTGAGTCAGTGGAGCGCTCAGTGAATTAGGTTTATTTAAAGATGAGGTGTTTGTTGTGTCAGTGGAGCGCTCAGTGAATTAGGTTTATTTAAAGATGAGGTGTTTGGCTGGTCAGTGGAGCGCTCAGTGAATTAGGTTTATTTAAAGATGAGGTGTTTGGCTGGTCAGTGGAGCGCTCAGTGAATTAGGTTTATTTAAAGATGAGGTGTTTGGTTGTGTCAGTGGAGCGCTCAGTGAATTAGGTTTATTTAAAGATGAGGTGTTTGGCTGGTCAGTGGAGCGCTCAGTGAATTAGGTTTATTTAAAGATGAGGTGTTTGCTGGTCAGTGGAGCGCTCAGTGAATTAGGTTTATTTAAAGATGAGGTGTTTGTTTGAGTCAGTGGAGCGCTCAGTGAATTAGGTTTATTTAAAGATGAGGTGTTTGGCTGGTCAGTGGAGCGCTCAGTGAATTAGGTTTATTTAAAGATGAGGTGTTTGGCTGAGTCAGTGGAGCGCTCAGTGAATTAGGTTTATTTAAAGATGAGGTGTTTGGCTGGTCAGTGGAGCGCTCAGTGAATTAGGTTTATTTAAAGATGAGGTGTTTGCTGAGTCAGTGGAGCGCTCAGTGAATTAGGTTTATTTAAAGATGAGGTGTTTGTTGAGTCAGTGGAGCGCTCAGTGAATTAGGTTTATTTAAAGATGAGGTGTTTGGCTGGTCAGTGGAGCGCTCAGTGAATTAGGTTTATTTAAAGATGAGGTGTTTGGCTGGTCAGTGGAGCGCTCAGTGAATTAGGTTTATTTAAAGATGAGGTGTTTGTTGTGTCAGTGGAGCGCTCAGTGAATTAGGTTTATTTAAAGATGAGGTGTTTGGTTGGTCAGTGGAGCGCTCAGTGAATTAGGTTTATTTAAAGATGAGGTGTTTGGCTGGTCAGTGGAGCGCTCAGTGAATTAGGTTTATTTAAAGATGAGGTGTTTGTTGAGTCAGTGGAGCGCTCAGTGAATTAGGTTTATTTAAAGATGAGGTGTTTGGCTGGTCAGTGGAGCGCTCAGTGAATTAGGTTTATTTAAAGATGAGGTGTTTGGCTGGTCAGTGGAGCGCTCAGTGAATTAGGTTTATTTAAAGATGAGGTGTTTGGCTGAGTCAGTGGAGCGCTCAGTGAATTAGGTTTATTTAAAGATGAGGTGTTTGGTTGGTCAGTGGAGTGCTCAGTGAATTAGGTTTATTTAAAGATGAGGTGTGTTTGTTGAGTCAGTGGAGCGCTCAGTGAATTAGGTTTATTTAAAGATGAGGTGTTTGGCTGGTCAGTGGAGCGCTCAGTGAATTAGGTTTATTTAAAGATGAGGTGTTTGTTGAGTCAGTGGAGCGCTCAGTGAATTAGGTTTATTTAAAGATGAGGTGTTTGGCTGGTCAGTGGAGTGCTCAGTGAATTAGGTTTATTTAAAGATGAGTGAATTAGGTTTATTTAAAGATTGTTTGTCTGGTCAGTGGAGCGCTCAGTGAATTAGGTTTATTTAAAGATGAGGTGTTTGTTGTGTCAGTGGAGCGCTCAGTGAATTAGGTTTATTTAAAGATGAGGTGTTTGGCTGGTCAGTGGAGCGCTCAGTGAATTAGGTTTATTTAAAGATGAGGTGTTTGTTGAGTCAGTGGAGCGCTCAGTGAATTAGGTTTATTTAAAGATGAGGTGTTTGGTTGGTCAGTGGAGCGCTCAGTGAATTAGGTTTATTTAAAGATGAGGTGTTTGTTTTGTCAGTGGAGCGCTCAGTGAATTAGGTTTTTTTAAAGATGAGGTGTTTGGTTTTGTCAGTGGAGCGCTCAGTGAATTAGGTTTATTTAAAGATGAGGTGTTTGTTGTGTCAGTGGAGCGCTCAGTGAATTAGGTTTATTTAAAGATGAGGTGTTTGTTGTGTCAGTGGAGCGCTCAGTGAATTACGTTTATTTAAAGTTGAAGTGTTTGTTGTGTTAATGGAGCACGCATTGAGTTAGGTTTATTTAAAGATGAGGTGTTTGGCTGGTCAGTGGAGCGCTCAGTGAATTAGGTTTATTTAAAGATGAGGTGTTTGGCTGGTCAGTGGAGCGCTCAGTGAATTAGGTTTATTTAAAGATGAGGTGTTTGTTTTGTCAGTGGAGCACTCAGTGAATTAGGTTTATTTAAAGATGAGGTGTTTGGCTGGTCAGTGGAGCGCTCAGTGAATTAGGTTTATTTAAAGATGAGGTGTTTGGCTGGTCAGTGGAGCGCTCAGTGAATTAGGTTTATTTAAAGATGAGGTGTTTGTTTTGTCAGTGGAGCGCTCAGTGAATTAGGTTTATTTAAAGATGAGGTGTTTGGCTGGTCAGTGGAGTGCTCAGTGAATTAGGTTTATTTAAAGATGAGGTGTTTGTTTTGTCAGTGGAGCGCTCAGTTAATTAGGTTTATTTAAAGATGAGGTGTTTGGCTGGTCAGTGGAGCGCTCAGTGAATTAGGTTTATTTAAAGATGAGGTGTTTGTTGTGTCAGTGGAGCGCTCAGTGAATTAGGTTTATTTAAAGATGAGGTGTTTGGCTGGTTAGTGGAGCGCTCAGTGAATTAGGTTTATTTAAAGATGAGGTGTTTGGCTGGTCAGTGGAGCGCTCAGTGAATTAGGTTTATTTAAAGATGAGGTGTTTGTTTTGTCAGTGGAGCGCTCAGTGAATTAGGTTTATTTAAAGATGAGGTGTTTGTTGCTGGTTAGTGGAGCGCTCAGTGAATTAGGTTTATTTAAAGATGATGTGTTTGGTTGGTCAGTGGAGCGCTCAGTGAATTAGGTTTATTTAAAGATGAGGTGTTTGGCTGGTCAGTGGAGCGCTCAGTGAATTAGGTTTATTTAAAGATGAGGTGTTTTGCTGGTCAGTGGAGCGCTCAGTGAATTAGGTTTATTTAAAGATGAGGTGTTTGGCTGGTCAGTGGAGCGCTCAGTGAATTAGGTTTATTTAAAGATGAGGTGTTTGGCTGGTCAGTGGAGCGCTCAGTGAATTAGGTTTATTTAAAGATGAGGTGTTTGGTTGGTCAGTGGAGCGCTCAGTGAATTAGGTTTATTTAAAGATGAGGTGTTTGTTGAGTCAGTGGAGCGCTCAGTGAATTAGGTTTATTTAAAGATGAGGTGTTTGGCTGGTCAGTGGAGCGCTCAGTGAATTAGGTTTATTTAAAGAAGAGGTGTTTGTTGTGTCAGTGGAGCGCTCAGTGAATTAGGTTTATTTAAAGATGAGGTGTTTGTTGAGTCAGTGGAGCGCTCAGTGAATTAGGTTTATTTAAAGATGAGGTGTTTGTTGAGTCAGTGGAGCGCTCAGTGAATTAGGTTTATTTAAAGATGAGGTGTTTGGCTGGTCAGTGGAGCGCTCAGTGAATTAGGTTTATTTAAAGATGAGGTGTTTGGCTGGTCAGTGGAGCGCTCAGTGAATTAGGTTTATTTAAAGATGAGGTGTTTGGCTGGTCAGTGGAGCGCTCAGTGAATTAGGTTTATTTAAAGATGAGGTGTTTGGCTGGTCAGTGGAGCGCTCAGTGAATTAGGTTTATTTAAAGATGAGGTGTTTGGCTGGTCAGTGGAGCGCTCAGTGAATTAGGTTTATTTAAAGATGAGGTGTTTGTTGTGTCAGTGGAGCGCTCAGTGAATTAGGTTTATTTAAAGATGATGTGTTTGGTTGGTCAGTGGAGCGCTCAGTGAATTAGGTTTATTTAAAGATGAGGTGTTTGGTTGTGTCAGTGGAGCGCTCAGTGAATTAGGTTTATTTAAAGATGAGGTGTTTGGCTGGTCAGTGGAGCGCTCAGTGAATTAGGTTTATTTAAAGATGAGGTGTTTGTGTTGGGCTCAGTGAATTAGGTTTATTTAAAGATGAGGTGTTTGGCTGGTCAGTGGAGTGCTCAGTGAATTAGGTTTATTTAAAGATGAGGTGTTTGTTGGTCAGTGGAGCGCTCAGTGAATTAGGTTTATTTAAAGATGAGGTGTTTGGCTGGTCAGTGGAGCACTCAGTGAATTAGATTTATTTAAAGATGAGGTGTTTGGCTGGTCAGTGGAGCGCTCAGTGAATTAGGTTTATTTAAAGATGAGGTGTTTGTTGTGTCAGTGGAGCGCTCAGTGAATTAGGTTTATTTAAAGATGAGGTGTTTGGCTGGTCAGTGGAGCGCTCAGTGAATTAGGTTTATTTAAAGATGAGGTGTTTGTTGGTCAGTGGAGCGCTCAGTGAATTAGGTTTATTTAAAGATGAGGTGTTTGGCTGGTCAGTGGAGTGCTCAGTGAATTAGGTTTATTTAAAGATGAGGTGTTTGGTTGAGTCAGTGGAGATGATCAGTGAATTAGGTTTATTTAAAGATGAGGTGTTTGGCTGGTCAGTGGAGCGCTCAGTGAATTAGGTTTATTTAAAGATGAGGTGTTTGTTGAGTCAGTGGAGCGCTCAGTGAATTAGGTTTATTTAAAGATGAGGTGTTTGTTTTGTCAGTGGAGCGCTCAGTGAATTAGGTTTATTTAAAGATGAGGTGTTGGCTGGTCAGTGGAGCGCTCAGTGAATTAGGTTTATTTAAAGATGAGGTGTTTGGCTGGTCAGTGGAGCGCTCAGTGAATTAGGTTTATTTAAAGATGAGGTGTTTGTTGTGTCAGTGGAGCGCTCAGTGAATTAGGTTTATTTAAAGATGAGGTGTTTGGCTGGTCAGTGGAGCGCTCAGTGAATTAGGTTTATTTTAGGTGTTTGGCTTCAGTGGAGTGCTCAGTAAGTTTAATTTAAAGATGAGGTGTTTGGCTGGTCAGTGGAGCGCTCAGTGAATTAGGTTTATTTAAAGATGAGGTGTTTGACTGGTCAGTGGAGCGCTCAGTGAATTAGGTTTATTTAAAGATGAGGTGTTTGTCGAGTCAGTGGAGCGCTCAGTGAATTAGGTTTATTTAAAGATGAGGTGTTTGTTTGGTCAGTGGAGCGCTCAGTGAATTAGGTTTATTTAAAGATGAGGTGTTTGGTTGGTCAGTGGAGTGCTCAGTGAATTAGGTTTATTTAAAGATGAGGTGTTTGTTGAGTCAGTGGAGCACTCAGTGAATTAGGTTTATTTAAAGATGAGTTGTTTGGCTGGTCAATGGAGTGCTCAGTGAATTAGGTTTATTTAAAGATGAGGTGTTTTTCTGGTCAGTGGAGCGCTCAGTGAATTAGGTTTATTTAAAGATGAGGTGTTTGGCTGGTCAGTGGAGCGCTCAGTGAATTAGGTTTATTTAAAGATGAGGTGTTTGGCTGGTCAGTGGAGCGCTCAGTGAATTAGGTTTATTTAAAGATGAGGTGTTTGTTGAGTCAGTGGAGCACTCAGTGAATTAGGTTTATTTAAAGATGAGGTGTTTGTTGAGTCAGTGGAGCACTCAGTGAATTAGGTTTATTTAAAGATGAGGTGTTTGTTGAGTCAGTGGAGCGCTCAGTGAATTAGGTTTATTTAAAGATGAGGTGTTTGGCTGGTCAGTGGAGCGCTCAGTGAATTAGGTTTATTTAAAGATGAGGTGTTTGTTTTGTCAGTGGAGCGCTCAGTGAATTATGTTTATTTAAAGATGAGGTGTTTGGCTGGTCAGTGGAGTGCTCAGTGAATTAGGTTTATTTAAAGATGAGGTGTTTGACTGGCCAGTGGAGAGCTCAGTGAATTAGGTTTATTTAAAGATGAGTTGTTTGGCTGTGTCAGTGGAGCGCTCAGTGAATTAGGTTTATTTAAAGATGAGGTGTTTGGTTGAGTCAGTGGAGCGCTCAGTGAATTAGGTTTATTTAAAGATGAGGTGTTTGGCTGGTCAGTGGAGCGCTCAGTGAATTAGGTTTATTTAAAGATGAGGTGTTTGTTGAGTCAGTGGAGCGCTCAGTGAATTAGGTTTATTTAAAGATGAGGTGTTTGGCTGGTCAGTGGAGCGCTCAGTGAATTAGGTTTATTTAAAGATGAGGTGTTTGGCTGGCAGTGGAGTGCTCAGTGAATTAGGTTTATTTAAAGATGAGGTGTTTGGTTGTGTCAGTGGAGCGCTCAGTGAATTAGGTTTATTTAAAGATGAGGTGTTTGGCTGGTCAGTGGAGCGCTCAGTGAATTAGGTTTATTTAAAGATGAGGTGTTTGTTGAGTCAGTGGAGCGCTCAGTGAATTAGGTTTATTTAAAGATGAGGTGTTTGTTGAGTCAGTGGAGCGCTCAGTGAATTAGGTTTATTTAAAGATGAGGTGTTTGGCTGGTCAGTGGAGCGCTCAGTGAATTAGGTTTATTTAAAGATGAGGTGTTTGTTGTGTCAGTGGAGCGCTCAGTGAATTAGGTTTATTTAAAGATGAGGTGTTGGTTGGTCAGTGGAGCGCTCAGTGAATTAGGTTTATTTAAAGATGAGGTGTTTGTTGTGTCAGTGGAGCGCTCAGTGAATTAGCGTTATTTAAAGATGAAGTGTTTGGCTGGTCAGTGGAGCGCTCATTGAATTAGGTTTATTTAAAGATGAGGTGTTTGTTGTGTCAGTGGAGCGCTCAGTGAATTAGGTTTATTTAAAGATGAGGTGTTTGGTTGGTCAGTGGAGCGCTCAGTGAATTAGGTTTATTTAAAGATGAGGTGTTTGGCTGGTCAGTGGAGCGCTCAGTGAATTAGGTTTATTTAAAGATGAGGTGTTTGTTGTGTCAGTGGAGCGCTCAGTGAATTAGGTTTATTTAAAGATGAGGTGTTTGGCTGGTGAGTGGAGTGCTCAGTGAATTAGGTTTATTTAAAGATGAGGGTGTTGTGTCAGCGGAACGCTGAGTGAATTAGGTTTATTTAAAGATGAGTGGAGTGGAGCGCTCAGTGAATTAGGTTTATTTAAAGATGAGGTGTTTATGGAGCGCTCAGTGAATTAGGTTTATTTAAAGATGAGGTGATTGGCTGGTCCGGAGGGTAATGCTCAGTGAATTAGTTTATTAAAGAGGAGTGGTTGTTGAGTAAGTGGAGAGAAAGGTCGTGCATTAGGTTTAATGTTAAAGATAGTTGTGCTGAGTGCCGTGTTTAAAAGTCTCTCATAAATCGTTTTCTTGAAAGATCAAGGTGCTTGGCTGGTCATCTGGAGTGCTCAGGTGAATTAGGTTTATTTAAAGATGAGGTGTTTGTTGAGTCAGAGGAGCGCTCAGTGAATTAGGTTTATTTAAAGATGAGGTGTTTGGCTGGTCAGTGGAGTGCTCAGTGAATTAGGTTTATTTAAAGATGAGGTGTTTGTTGAGTCAGTGGAGCGCTCAGTGAATTAGGTTTATTTAAAGATGAGGTGTTTGGCTGGTCAGTGGAGTGCTCAGTGAATTAGGTTTATTTAAAGATGAGGTGTTTGTTGAGTCAGTGGAGCGCTCAGTGAATTAGGTTTATTTAAAGATGAGGTGTTTGTTGAGTCAGTGGAGCGCTCAGTGAATTAGGTTTATTTAAAGATGAGGTGTTTGTTGAGTCAGTGGAGCGCTCAGTGAATTAGGTTTATTTAAAGATGAGGTGTTTGGTTGGTCAGTGGAGTGCTCAGTGAATTAGGTTTATTTAAAGATGAGGTGTTTGGCTGGTCAGTGGAGCGCTCAGTGAAATAGGTTTATTTAAAGATGAGGTGTTTGTTGTGTCAGTGGAGCGCTCACTTAATTGAATTAGGTTGGTCAGGGGAGTTTAAAGATGAGGTGTTTGTTTTGTCAGTGGAGCGCTCAGTTAATTAGGTTTATTTAAAGATGAGGTGTTTGTTGTGTCAGTGGAGCGCTCAGTGAATTAGGTTTATTTAAAGATGAGGTGTTTGTTGAGTCAGTGGAGAACTCAGTGAATTAGGTTTATTTAAAGATGAGGTGTTAGTTGAGTCAGTGGAGCGCTCAGTGAATTAGGTGTATTTAAATATGAGGTGTTTGTTGTGTCAGTGGCCCTCATTCATTACTAAGTTAATTAGGTTTATTTTAAGATGAGGTGTTTGGCTGGAGAGTGGAGTGCTCATTTAATTAGGTTTATTTAAAGATGAGTTGTTTCTTGAGTCAGTGGAGCGCTCAGTGAAGTAGATTTATTTAAAGATGAGGTGTTTGGCTGAGCCAGTGGAGTGCTCAGTGAATTAGGTTTATTTAAAGATAATGTGTTAGGCTTGCCAGTGGAGCGCTCAGTCAATTAGGTTTATTTAAAGATGATCTGTTTGGCTGGTCAGTGGAGCGCTCAATGAATTAGGTTTATTTAAAGATCAGATGCTTGGCTGGTCATTGGAGCGCTCATTGAATTAGGTTTATTTAAATATGAGGTTTTTGTTGAGTCAGTGGAGCGCTCATTGAATTAATTTTATTTTAAGATGAGGTGTTTGGCTGTGAGAGTGGAGGGCTCATTGAATTAGGTTTATTTAAAGATCAGGT
>NC_054540.1:145017-152517 GCF_017654505.1 Polyodon spathula
GTGTTTGTTTGTTAATGGGTTTGTGGTGTGTGTTTGTTTGTTAATGGGTTAGTGGTGGGTGTTTGTTTGTTAATAGGTTAGGTGGTCGGGTGTGTGTGGTGGTGTTTAGCCAATAGTTAAGTATGGGTGTTGGTTTCTCTATCAGGTTCGACAAAGTGTGGGTTTTAGTTCTTACCACCGTTGTTTGTTTGTTTAATAGGGTTAGTGGTCCCACAATGTGGTTTGGTTTGTTATTGTTCCCCCTGGGTGGTTTGCAATGTGCTATGTGTTAGTGGTGGGTTTGTTCACCTCCCATTGGAGTTAGGGTCCAAGGCTTTGGTACATGTGTTTGTTTCACTTTTTTTTAACGGTTCGGTTAGGGTGGGTGTTTGTTTTTATTACATTATCTGGTTCGTGGTGGTGTATTTGTTTTTGTTCCTCGGGTACCACCCTGTTTGTTAATAGGTTTGTGGTGTGTGTTTGTTTGTTAATGGGTTAGTGGTGGGTGTTTGTTTGTTAATGGGTTAGTGGTGTGTGTTTGTTTGTTAATGGGTTAGTGGTGTGTGTTTGTTTGTTAATAGGTTAGTGGTGTGTGTTTGTGTGTTCGTAGGTTAGTGGTGTGTGTTTGTTTGTTAAGAGGTGAGTGTGGGTGTTTGTTTGTTTAATGGGGTAGTGGTGGGTGTATTGTTTCCTGGGGTTAGTGGTGGGTGTTTTTGTTGTTCCTTTCGGGTTGGGTGTTGTAGGAAGTGCTTTTTTTGTTCCTCTCTGCGGTTCGTCGGTGGGTGTTTATGTTTTTGTTAATGGTTTTCGTTGTACCGTGTTTGTTTGTTTCCATGGGTTAGTGGTGTGTGTTTGTTTGTTAATGGGTTAGTGGTGTGTGTTTGTTTGTTAGTGGGTTAGTGGTGGGTGTTTGTTTGTTAATGGGTTTGTGGTGGGTGTTTGTTTGTTAATGGGTTTGTGGTGGGTGTTTGTTTGTTAATGGGTTAGTGGTGTGTGTTTGTTTGTTAATGGGTTAGTGGTGTGTGTTTGTTTGTTAATAGGTTAGTGGTGGGTGTTTGTTTGTTAATAGGGTAGTAGTGGGTGTTTGTTTGTTATGTGTTTATGGGGTTCAGTAATGGTTGGGTTCTGTTGTTTTGTTTGTTTGTTAATGGGTTCGTGGTGGTGTTTGTTTTTTTTTGTTAATGCTTGTTTTTCTTTGTCGGGTTGTTGTGGGTTTGTGGGTGGGTGTTAATAGGTTAGTGGTGGGTGTTTGTTTGTTTATGGGTTTGTGGTGTGTGTTTGTTTGTTAATGGGTTGGTGGTGTGTGCTTGTTTGTTAATGGGTTTGTGGTGGGTGTTTGTTTGTTAATGGGTTAGTGGTGGGTGTTTGTTTGTTAATGGGTTAGTGGTGTGTATTTGTTTGTTGATAGGTTTGTGGTGTTATGGTGGTTCATTCAGGTTCGTGTTTGAGTGTTTGTTTTTAATGGTTTAGTGTGGTTTTGTGGTGGGTGTTTGTTTTGTTTGTTAATGGGTTAGTGGTGTGTGTTTGTTTGTTAATAGGTTAGTGGTGGGTGTTTGTTACAAGAGTGTAGTGGTGGGTTTTTAGTTTATGATCCATCACCGGGTAAGTGGTGGGTGGGTTGGTTGTTTTTTCATCCTTAGGGTGGTGATGGGGGGTGTTGTGTTTGTTTGTTCAATGGTTAAGCAGGTTCGTGGTGGTTGTTTGTTTGTCCTTCCTTTCAACATTAGGTTGTGGTGTGTGTGTTTGTTTGGTTAATGGGTTAGTGGTGGGGTGTTTGTTTGTTAGGGGGGGGTTGGTGTGGTGGGTGTTTGTTTGTTAATAGGTTGAGTGGTGGGTGTTTGCTGGTTAGCTTATGGTAGTGTGGTCCTTGGTTCGTGGTTGATGCGTGGGTGTTTCTGGGTGTTTGTTTGTTAATGGGTTAGTGGTGTGTGTGTGTTTGTTAATAGGTTAGTGGTGTGTATTTGTTTGTTAATGGGTTTGTGGTGTGTGTTTGTTTGTTAATGGGTTAGTGGTGGGTGTTTGTTTGTTAATGGGTTTGTGGTGTGTGTTTGTTTGTTAATGGGTGTTTGTGTGGTTAAGTGTAGGTTTTGTGTGTGGGTTATGTTTGGTTAAGCGGTTTAGGGTATGGTTATGTTTGGTGTGTCCTTGTGGGGTTAGTGGTGTGTGTGTTTGTCTTCCTTTAATGGTTTGGTGGTGGGTGTTGTGCTTTGTTATATGTTAGTGTGGTGGGTGTTTGTTTTAGTGTTGTGTAATAGGGTGTAGTGGGTGTGGTGTTTGTTTGTTTGTTAAATAGGTTATGGTGGGTTTGATTGTTTATGTGGGTTGTGGTGGCTGTTTGTAGGTTTGTGGTGGTGTTAGTCGTTCCATGGTTAATCTGGTTGGGTGTTAGGCTATTCTGTGTGTTGTTATATTGGTTGTGTATTGGTTTTAGGTGCGCTGGCGTTTACGTGGTAATGGGTAGTTGTGTTTGTTATTCTGTTGGTATGGTTTAGTGGTGGTGTTGTGTTGTTGTATTGCGGTTGAGGGTTGGTGTGTTTGTGTAAAAATTTTGTTCCTTAATAGGTTTCGGTGGGTGGTTGTTTGTTTGTTACATAGGTTAGTGGTGTGTGTTTCTGTGTTTGTTACTTGTTAGTGGTGTGTGTTTGTGTGTTATATAAGGTTCGCTGGTGTGGTTTGTTTGTTAATGGGTTCAGTGGTGGTGGTGCTTGTGATGTTACCCCCGCCGGGGTTAGTGTGGTGTGGTGTTTGTTTGTAAAATGGGTTAGGTGCGGTGGTGCTTTTGTTTGTTAATAGCTGGGGTTAGTGTGTGTGTGTTTTGTTGTCTAGTTAGTCCCCCCCGGTGGTTCGTTTGTTGCTGTTGAAATGGGTTTGTGGTGTGTGTTTGTTTGTTAATGGGTGCGTGTTTGTGTGTATGTATATAGGTTAGTGGTGTGTGTTTTGTTGGGTGTAGTCTGGGTTAGTGTGTTGTGTGTTTTGGTTGAGAAGTAATATAGGGTTCGTGGTGGTAAAAATGTTTGTTTTAATTATTGATTCTAGTGGTGTGTGTTGTTTGTTAATGGGTTAGCTGGTGTGTGTTTGTTTGTTAATGGGTTAGTGGTGTGTGTTTGTTTGTTTATGTAGTGGTGTGTGTGTGTTTGTTTGTTAATAGTGGTTAGTGGTGTGTGTTTGTTAATAGGTTAGTGGTGTGTGTTTGTTTGTTAGTGGGTTAGTGGTGTGTGTTTGTTTGTTAATAGGTTAGTGGTGTGTGTTTGTTTGTTAATGGGTTAGTGGTGTGTGTTTGTTTGTTAGTGGTGTGTCTTTAGTGGGGTGTGTTTGGAGATCCCGTTATGGGGTCTCGTTCAGGAGGGCTGGGGGCTCTCACCCGCCGACACGGGCTCCGTTGCCTGCCTGACCCTGGCGTTTCGGTGGAGGAGTACCTGCTGGCAGTAGGAGAGGTGGTGGGTGGGGTTTGAAAATATTATGTCGGCGTCAAGAATGAATAAAGCGCTGGTAATATTTTTAGTGGAGGTGTCTCTGGTAAACAAGCTGGTAGAGGAAGGATTTACAGTGAAAGGTGAATTTGTTCAGGTTTCCCCTCTAGTAACCCCGGTTACAAAAGTTATTATTTCTAATGTGCCTCCGTTTTTAAAAAATGAGCCATTAGAAAAGAATTTAGCTCATTATGGTAAACTTGTGTCCCCAATTAAGGGAATCCCGCTGGGTTGTAAAAATAGCAGCGTTAGGCACGTCATGTCATTTAGAAGGCAGGCGTTTGTGTTACTAAAAGATCCAAATCAAGTAATAAATGTAGCCTGGAATTTTAATGTAGAAGGGACAAATTGTGTGGTGTTCGTCAGTTCGGAGACGATGAGGTGTTTTTACTGTGGAGAACAGGGACACCAGAGGAAAGCTTGCCCGAGAAGGGAGGCTAGAGCAGAGACAGGGCAGGATCAGGGCGATGCTGGTGGCGAGGAAGTCGGGGGTGTTGGGGGTGAGCGGGAGGAAGAGTCGGCTCCCCCAGCGCAGCCGCAGAGCGAGCCTGTGCTGACCGAGGAGGAGGCGATCCAGGAGGAAACCGGAGCAGAACCACCAACACCACGGCCTCGCACAAAGAGACCCAGCCGCAGCCTGTCACTGACGGGTTCGGAGGATAATACCGCTACTACTGAGAATGGTGAAGAACCATTCAAGGTAGTAGTTAAAAATAAAAGATTTCAACAGAAGGCTGCAGAGCTGCTGGATGGCAGAGGGCAGCCAGTCTAGATTTCTGAACCCGTGCAGACAGGGAGACTGCGGGCTCCAGGCGGGGCGTCAGTCCCTCCCAACGCGGAGGAAGAGAGCACAGCGCAGGGTGAGCCGGGCGCGGTGCAAGACTCTCCGCTAGCTGAATCTCAGCCGCCTGAAACAGTGCCGGCTGTGGCAGAGACCGGTGTCGAGGAGTCGGAGGGAGCTGCGGAGGAACGGATTCTCGGGGGCGAGCGAGAGGACAGTGTGGAAGAGATGGAGGGGGAGCTCTCTGACTCCTCGCTTATCTCAGACATCCCTGATAGCCAACCCGTCAGTAAGAAAAAATTATACACGCTTGAGCAGGTAACTGATTTTATGACAGAAAAAAAAGGGAAAAGGGGAGTAGAAATAGAGAGTTTTTTCCCTGATCTAAGGTTATTTCTCCACTCCGCTCACGTTATAACAAGGAAAGCAACAATAGAAGAATTTGATCAGCCAAAACGTTGTAGATTAAAAAAAAATGTTCCGAAAATTAAGAAGGATTTTAACAGTGGTTCAAAATCTCTTGTTTAAAAATGGCTGTGTTTTATGAAACTTCTTTTATTACTTGTTTTAGTCTGTTAGTTTTTTTAGCTATGATGGAAAGGTGCGTTTTTATTTCTTTTAATCTAAACGGCTGCAGACAGTCTTTTAAGAGGGCACAGCTAGTCGGGTTTTTAGAGCAGAAGCAGGCGGGGGGGTGTTTCTGCAGGAAACGCACTCGGATCAGGAGAATGAGGAGGCGTGGCGAGCGGAGTGGGAGGGGCTGTGCGTGATGAGTCACGGCGCTAGTACTAGTGCAGGGGGAGTCGTGCTTTTTAAACCCAGCCTGGGGGCAGTTTTACTAGATATGGATGAAATCGAGAAAGGGAGGATTTTAAAAGTAAGAGCTAGGCTGTGCAGTACAGTGTATGTTTTTATTAATGTTTATGCCCACAATAGAGGGGGTGGAACGAATTTTATTTTGTTTTAAATTAAACCAAGCTCTTTTTAATATTAATAATAACGATGTGGTGGTACTAGGAGGAGATTTTAATTGTACTGTTAATTTTAATATTGATGGAAATAATGATGAACCACACCCTCAGTCCTCCAGAGAGTTGGCTGCATTGTTAGAGTCCAGTGACCTGGTTGACATATGGAGATGCCTGCACCCCAGTTCAAGACAATACACCTGGTCTCAGTATCACACAGACTGTGTATATAGAGCAAGACTAGACCGGTTTTATACTTCTAAAAACGATTTAAATAAATTTATCAAAGCAAGAATCATCCTCAGTAGTCTCTCTGACCACCACTGTCTATTAATTACAGTAATAATTCAATCAGAACCCCACAGAACATCTTACTGGCCTTTCAATGTAAAATTACTACAAGATGTAAAATTCAAACAACAATGCAAACTTTTTTGGCTAATTTGGAAAAAAGAAAAAGCACAATATAAAGATTTAACAACAATATACTATAAATGCAACCAGGTCACTGAACACAGCCGTGAGAGACAATAGACAGCTGTGCTGTATCAGGACTCCTGGTGGGAAAGAACTGCACACCCGGGAGGAAATCAGCAGAGAGGCGGTGCGTTTTTACAAGGAACTGTGCAACATAGAGGACACTGAGCGGCTGCTCCAGGGGTTACCCAGCCTCAGTGAGAAGGAGCAGATTCAGCTGGACGCACCGCTGACCCACCAGGAGATGACCGCCGCTGTCAAGCAGCTCTCCAGCGGAAAGGTTCCCGGGATCGATGGACTGCCAGCAGAATTTTATAATATTTTCTGGGATATAATGGGGGAGGATTTGCTCCAGGTTCTGAGAGAGAGCCTGCCACAAGGAACTGCCTCTTGCTGCCGTAGGGCAGTGGTTACACTGCTGCCTAAGAAGGGAGACCTTTGTCAGCTTAAGAATTGGAGACCCGTGTCACTTTTATGTTTTGATTTAAAGATTTTATCAAAAACAATCGCTAATAGATTAAAAACAGTTATTGCAACTGTGGTACATATGGATCAAACATATTGTATACCGGGTCGCTTTATTTTTGATAATTTGTTTTTTATTAGAGATTTTTTAACTGTAAGTGATATTTGTGATTTAAATGTAGGAATGGTCTCCCTGGATCAAGAGAAGGCTTTCGACAGAGTCGACCACACCTACCTCTTTAAAACCCTGGAGGCCTTCGGGTTCAGCCCTGGTTTTGTCTCTTATATTCGGCTTTTATATTCCAACATTTTTAGTATTTTAAAGATCAACAGTGGGCTGAGTCAGCCCTTCCCAGTGTGCAGGGGTATAAGGCAGGGCTGTGCCCTGTCTGGTATGCTGTATTCACTGGTTATAGAGCCCCTGCTGCACCTGCTGAGGGTCAGGTTAGCTGGATGGACAGTGCCCTCCTCGCCCTCCACACCCTCCTCTGCCACAGTGAAGTGTTGGGGCTGCACCTCGGAACAGAGAACTACATGAAGAAGAACTGGGAGGGTCTGTTGGACAGGGTGAGGGGACGGCTGCAGAGATGGAAGGGACTGCTGGCCCAACTGTCCTTCAAGGGCTGGGTGCTTTTTACTAATAATCTGGTGGCCTCTAGCATGTGGCACAAGCTGGTATGCCTGGACCCACCCTGGGGCCTGGTGAAGGAGATCCAGAGAGTGTTGCTGGAGTTCTTTTGGAGCGGGAGACACAGTTTGAGGCCGGCAGTCCTCTACCTCCCTAGTGATGAGGGGGGGCAGGGGCTAGTCAGCATTGCCAGCAGGGTGGCAGCCTTCAGACTGCAGGTGGTTCAGAGACTCCTGTACACTGAGGAGGAGGCTCATTGGAAGAGGCTGGCCTGTTTCCTTCTCAATAGAGTTGGGGGGCTGGGGTTAGGAAAGCACCTGTTTTTAATTGAGAACACCAGTTTTTATAAAGCAGGGCTTCCTCCTTTTTATCAAAGTATTTTAAAAGCCTGGCAGCTGGTGAGGGTGGAAAGGGATGTGGAGTCCTTGACAGGGCAGGACCTGTTTGAGGAGCCCCTATTTTTTAATCCACTCTTTCCAGTTAAGTTCCTCCAGTCGATGACGCTCTGTGCCAGTTTTTTAAAAGCAGGTGTAACCAGGATGGTCCACCTGTTAAACCTTGAGCTCTCCTGCTGGCTAACTGCCTCCCAGCTAACTGCACAGCTAGGCTGGCACTCAGAGAGGCTTGCAGAAAGACTGATGGGTGAGTTGAGGGGCTGCCTCTCCCCGCGGCTCAAGGCAGTCCTGAGGGAGGAGTTGTCCAGAGGCACAGAGCAGAGACAGCTTTCCTTAT
>NC_054540.1:157517-257517 GCF_017654505.1 Polyodon spathula
TCAGTGTGTTCCTGTTGCAGGCGGTGCAGGGAATGCTGGGATATGTGGTTTTTGCTCAGTGTGTTCCTGTTGCAGGCGGTGCAGGGAATGCTGGGATATGTAGTTTTTGCTCAGTGTGTTCCTGTTGCAGGCGGTGCAGGGAATGCTGGGATATGTAGTTTTTGCTCAGTGTGTTCCTGTTGCAGGCGGTGCAGGGAATGCTGGGATATGTAGTTTTTGCTCAGTGTGTTCCTGTTGCAGGCGGTGCAGGGAATGCTGGGATATGTAGTTTTTGCTCAGTGTGTTCCTGTTGCAGGCGGTGCAGGGAATGCTGGGATATGTAGTTTTTGCTCAGTGTGTTCCTGTTGCAGGCGGTGCAGGGAATGCTGGGATATGTGGTTTTTGCTCAGTGTGTTCCTGTTGCAGGCGGTGCAGGGAATGCTGGGATATGTAGTTTTTGCTCAGTGTGTTCCTGTTGCAGGCGGTGCAGGGAATGCTGGGATATGTAGTTTTTGCTCAGTGTGTTCCTGTTGCAGGCGGTGCAGGGAATGCTGGGATATGTAGTTTTTGCTCAGTGTGTTCCTGTTGCAGGCGGTGCAGGGAATGCTGGGATATGTAGTTTTTGCTCAGTGTGTTCCTGTTGCAGGCGGTGCAGGGAATGCTGGGATATGTAGTTTTTGCTCAGTGTGTTCCTGTTGCAGGCGGTGCAGGGAATGCTGGGATATGTAGTTTTTGCTCAGTGTGTTCCTGTTGCAGGCGGTGCAGGGAATGCAGGGAATGCTGGGATATGTAGTTTTTGCGCAGTGTGTTCCTGTTGCAGGCGGTGCAGGGAATGCTGGGATATGTGGTTTTTGCTCAGTGTGTTCCTGTTGCAGGCGGTGCAGGGAATGCTGGGATATGTAGTTTTTGCTCAGTGTGTTCCTGTTGCAGGCGGTGCAGGGAATGCTGGGATATGTGGTTTTTGCTCAGTGTGTTCCTGTTGCAGGCGGTGCAGGGAATGCTGGGATATGTAGTTTTTGCTCAGTGTGTTCCTGTTGCAGGCGGTGCAGGGAATGCTGGGATATGTAGTTTTTGCTCAGTGTGTTCCTGTTGCAGGCGGTGCAGGGAATGCTGGGATATGTATGTTTTTGCTCAGTGTGTTCCTGTTGCAGGCGGTGCAGGGAATGCTGGGATATGTGGTTTTTGCTCAGTGTGTTCCTGTTGCAGGCGGTGCAGGGAATGCTGGGATATGTAGTTTTTGCTCAGTGTGTTCCTGTTGCAGGCGGTGCAGGGAATGCTGGGATATGTTGTTTTTGCTCAGTGTGTTCCTGTTGCGGGCGGTGCAGGGAATGCTGGGATATGTTGTTTTTGCTCAGTGTGTTCCTGTTGCAGGCGGTGCAGGGAATGCTGGGATATGTAGTTTTTGCTCAGTGTGTTCCTGTTGCAGGCGGTGCAGGGAATGCTGGGATATGTGGTTTTTGCTCAGTGTGTTCCTGTTGCAGGCGGTGCAGGGAATGCTGGGATATGTAGTTTTTGCTCAGTGTGTTCCTGTTGCAGGCGGTGCAGGGAATGCTGGGATATGTAGTTTTTGCTCAGTGTGTTCCTGTTGCAGGCGGTGCAGGGAATGCTGGGATATGTAGTTTTTGCTCAGTGTGTTCCTGTTGCAGGCGGTGCAGGGAATGCTGGGATATGTAGTTTTTGCTCAGTGTGTTCCTGTTGCAGGCGGTGCAGGGAATGCTGGGATATGTAGTTTTTGCTCAGTGTGTTCCTGTTGCAGGCGGTGCAGGGAATGCTGGGATATGTGGTTTTTGCTCAGTGTGTTCCTGTTGCAGGCGGTGCAGGGAATGCTGGGATATGTGGTTTTTGCTCAGTGTGTTCCTGTTGCAGGCGGTGCAGGGAATGCTGGGATATGTAGTTTTTGCTCAGTGTGTTCCTGTTGCAGGCGGTGCAGGGAATGCTGGGATATGTAGTTTTTGCTCAGTGTGTTCCTGTTGCAGGCGGTGCAGGGAATGCTGGGATATGTTGTTTTTGCTCAGTGTGTTCCTGTTGCAGGCGGTGCAGGGAATGCTGGGATATGTTGTTTTTGCTCAGTGTGTTCCTGTTGCAGGCGGTGCAGGGAATGCTGGGATATGTAGTTTTTGCTCAGTGTGTTCCTGTTGCAGGCGGTGCAGGGAATGCTGGGATATGTAGTTTTTGCTCAGTGTGTTCCTGTTGCAGGCGGTGCAGGGAATGCTGGGATATGTAGTTTTTGCTCAGTGTGTTCCTGTTGCAGGCGGTGCAGGGAATGCTGGGATATGTAGTTTTTGCTCAGTGTGTTCCTGTTGCAGGCGGTGCAGGGAATGCTGGGATATGTAGTTTTTGCTCAGTGTGTTCCTGTTGCAGGCGGTGCAGGGAATGCTGGGATATGTAGTTTTTGCTCAGTGTGTTCCTGTTGCAGGCGGTGCAGGGAATGCTGGGATATGTGGTTTTTGCTCAGTGTGTTCCTGTTGCAGGCGGTGCAGGGAATGCTGGGATATGTAGTTTTTGCTCAGTGTGTTCCTGTTGCAGGCGGTGCAGGGAATGCTGGGATATGTAGTTTTTGCTCAGTGTGTTCCTGTTGCAGGCGGTGCAGGGAATGCTGGGATATGTAGTTTTTGCTCAGTGTGTTCCTGTTGCAGGCGGTGCAGGGAATGCTGGGATATGTAGTTTTTGCTCAGTGTGTTCCTGTTGCAGGCGGTGCAGGGAATGCTGGGATATGTAGTTTTTGCTCAGTGTGTTCCTGTTGCAGGCGGTGCAGGGAATGCTGGGATATGTAGTTTTTGCTCAGTGTGTTCCTGTTGCAGGCGGTGCAGGGAATGCTGGGATATGTAGTTTTTGCTCAGTGTGTTCCTGTTGCAGGCGGTGCAGGGAATGCTGGGATATGTAGTTTTTGCTCAGTGTGTTCCTGTTGCAGGCGGTGCAGGGAATGCTGGGATATGTAGTTTTTGCTCAGTGTGTTCCTGTTGCAGGCGGTGCAGGGAATGCTGGGATATGTAGTTTTTGCTCAGTGTGTTCCTGTTGCAGGCGGTGCAGGGAATGCTGGGATATGTGGTTTTTGCTCAGTGTGTTCCTGTTGCAGGCGGTGCAGGGAATGCTGGGATATGTGGTTTTTGCTCAGTGTGTTCCTGTTGCAGGCGGTGCAGGGAATGCTGGGATATGTAGTTTTTGCGCAGTGTGTTCCTGTTGCAGGCGGTGCAGGGAATGCTGGGATATGTGGTTTTTGCTCAGTGTGTTCCTGTTGCAGGCGGTGCAGGGAATGCTGGGATATGTAGTTTTTGCTCAGTGTGTTCCTGTTGCAGGCGGTGCAGGGAATGCTGGGATATGTAGTTTTTGCTCAGTGTGTTCCTGTTGCAGGCGGTGCAGGGAATGCTGGGATATGTGGTTTTTGCGCAGTGTGTTCCTGTTGCAGGCGGTGCAGGGAATGCTGGGATATGTAGTTTTTGCTCAGTGTGTTCCTGTTGCAGGCGGTGCAGGGAATGCTGGGATATGTAGTTTTTGCTCAGTGTGTTCCTGTTGCAGGCGGTGCAGGGAATGCTGGGATATGTGGTTTTTGCTCAGTGTGTTCCTGTTGCAGGCGGTGCAGGGAATGCTGGGATATGTAGTTTTTGCTCAGTGTGTTCCTGTTGCAGGCGGTGCAGGGAATGCTGGGATATGTAGTTTTTGCTCAGTGTGTTCCTGTTGCAGGCGGTGCAGGGAATGCTGGGATATGTTGTTTTTGCTCAGTGTGTTCCTGTTGCAGGCGGTGCAGGGAATGCTGGGATATGTAGTTTTTGCTCAGTGTGTTCCTGTTGCAGGCGGTGCAGGGAATGCTGGGATATGTAGTTTTTGCTCAGTGTGTTCCTGTTGCAGGCGGTGCAGGGAATGCTGGGATATGTAGTTTTTGCTCAGTGTGTTCCTGTTGCAGGCGGTGCAGGGAATGCTGGGATATGTAGTTTTTGCTCAGTGTGTTCCTGTTGCAGGCGGTGCAGGGAATGCTGGGATATGTAGTTTTTGCTCAGTGTGTTCCTGTTGCAGGCGGTGCAGGGAATGCTGGGATATGTAGTTTTTGCTCAGTGTGTTCCTGTTGCAGGCGGTGCAGGGAATGCTGGGATATGTAGTTTTTGCTCAGTGTGTTCCTGTTGCAGGCGGTGCAGGGAATGCTGGGATATGTAGTTTTTGCTCAGTGTGTTCCTGTTGCAGGCGGTGCAGGGAATGCTGGGATATGTAGTTTTTGCTCAGTGTGTTCCTGTTGCAGGCGGTGCAGGGAATGCTGGGATATGTGGTTTTTGCTCAGTGTGTTCCTGTTGCAGGCGGTGCAGGGAATGCTGGGATATGTAGTTTTTGCTCAGTGTGTTCCTGTTGCAGGCGGTGCAGGGAATGCTGGGATATGTAGTTTTTGCTCAGTGTGTTCCTGTTGCAGGCGGTGCAGGGAATGCTGGGATATGTAGTTTTTGCTCAGTGTGTTCCTGTTGCAGGCGGTGCAGGGAATGCTGGGATATGTAGTTTTTGCTCAGTGTGTTCCTGTTGCAGGCGGTGCAGGGAATGCTGGGATATGTAGTTTTTGCTCAGTGTGTTCCTGTTGCAGGCGGTGCAGGGAATGCTGGGATATGTGGTTTTTGCTCAGTGTGTTCCTGTTGCAGGCGGTGCAGGGAATGCTGGGATATGTAGTTTTTGCTCAGTGTGTTCCTGTTGCAGGCGGTGCAGGGAATGCTGGGATATGTAGTTTTTGCTCAGTGTGTTCCTGTTGCAGGCGGTGCAGGGAATGCTGGGATATGTGGTTTTTGCTCAGTGTGTTCCTGTTGCAGGCGGTGCAGGGAATGCTGGGATATGTGGTTTTTGCTCAGTGTGTTCCTGTTGCAGGCGGTGCAGGGAATGCTGGGATATGTAGTTTTTGCTCAGTGTGTTCCTGTTGCAGGCGGTGCAGGGAATGCTGGGATATGTAGTTTTTGCTCAGTGTGTTCCTGTTGCAGGCGGTGCAGGGAATGCTGGGATATGTGGTTTTTGCTCAGTGTGTTCCTGTTGCAGGCGGTGCAGGGAATGCTGGGATATGTAGTTTTTGCTCAGTGTGTTCCTGTTGCAGGCGGTGCAGGGAATGCTGGGATATGTAGTTTTTGCTCAGTGTGTTCCTGTTGCAGGCGGTGCAGGGAATGCTGGGATATGTAGTTTTTGCTCAGTGTGTTCCTGTTGCAGGCGGTGCAGGGAATGCTGGGATATGTAGTTTTTGCTCAGTGTGTTCCTGTTGCAGGCGGTGCAGGGAATGCTGGGATATGTGGTTTTTGCTCAGTGTGTTCCTGTTGCAGGCGGTGCAGGGAATGCTGGGATATGTGGTTTTTGCTCAGTGTGTTCCTGTTGCAGGCGGTGCAGGGAATGCTGGGATATGTGGTTTTTGCTCAGTGTGTTCCTGTTGCAGGCGGTGCAGGGAATGCTGGGATATGTTGTTTTTGCTCAGTGTGTTCCTGTTGCAGGCGGTGCAGGGAATGCTGGGATATGTGGTTTTTGCTCAGTGTGTTCCTGTTGCAGGCGGTGCAGGGAATGCTGGGATATGTGGTTTTTGCTCAGTGTGTTCCTGTTGCAGGCGGTGCAGGGAATGCTGGGATATGTGGTTTTTGCTCAGTGTGTTCCTGTTGCAGGCGGTGCAGGGAATGCTGGGATATGTAGTTTTTGCTCAGTGTGTTCCTGTTGCAGGCGGTGCAGGGAATGCTGGGATATGTAGTTTTTGCTCAGTGTGTTCCTGTTGCAGGCGGTGCAGGGAATGCTGGGATATGTAGTTTTTGCTCAGTGTGTTCCTGTTGCAGGCGGTGCAGGGAATGCTGGGATATGTAGTTTTTGCTCAGTGTGTTCCTGTTGCAGGCGGTGCAGGGAATGCCGGGATATGTAGTTTTTGCTCAGTGTGTTCCTGTTGCAGGCGGTGCAGGGAATGCTGGGATATGTAGTTTTTGCTCAGTGTGTTCCTGTTGCAGGCGGTGCAGGGAATGCTGGGATATGTAGTTTTTGCTCAGTGTGTTCCTGTTGCAGGCGGTGCAGGGAATGCTGGGATATGTGGTTTTTGCTCAGTGTGTTCCTGTTGCAGGCGGTGCAGGGAATGCTGGGATATGTAGTTTTTGCTCACTGTCTTCCTGTTACAGACGATCCTGGCAGTGAAGCCGGATGTGTAGTTTTGGTTGAGCTGTGTTCCTGTTGCAGGCGGTCTCTATGCCGGGATATGTAGTTTGGCTCAGTGAGTTCCTGTTGCAGGCTGCTGAATGCCGGGATATGTAGTTTTTGCTCAACCTGTGTGAGAATATCACATGCAGCAAGCCATCAAGCATACAGGCTGAAACAGCACTGTGTGTAATATCACTGCACTGTGTGTAATATCACTGCACTGTGTGTAATATCACTGCACTGTGTGTAATATCACTGCACTGTGTGTAATATCACTGCACTGTGTGTAATATCACTGCACTGTGTGTAATATCACTGCACTGTGTGTAATATCACTGCTGTGTGTAATATCACTGCACTGTGTGTAATATCACTGCACTGTGTGTAATATCACTGCACTGTGTGTAATATCACTGCACTGTGTGTAATATCACTGCACTGTGTGTAATATCACTGCACTGTGTGTAATATCACTGCGCTGTGTGTAATATCACTGCACTGTGTGTAATATCACTGCGCTGTAATATCACTGTGTAATATCACTGCACTGTGTGTAATATCACTGCACTGTGTGTAATATCACTGCACTGTGTGTAATATCACTGCGCTGTGTGTAATATCACTGCACTGTGTGTAATATCACTGCACTGTGTGTAATATCACTGCGCTGTGTGTAATATCACTGCACTGTGTGTAATATCACTGCACTGTGTGTAATATCACTGCACTGTGTGTAATATCACTGCACTGTGTGTAATATCACTGCGCTGTGTGTAATATCACTGCGCTGTGTGTAATATCACTGCACTGTGTGTAATATCACTGCACTGTGTGTAATATCACTGCACTGTGTGTAATATCACTGCACTGTAATATCACTGCACTGTGTGTAATATCACTGCACTGTAATATCACTGCGCTGTGTGTAATATCACTGCGCTGTGTGTAATATCACTGCACTGTGTGTAATATCACTGCACTGTGTAATATCACTGCACTGTGTGTAATATCACTGCACTGTGTGTAATATCACTGCACTGTGTGTAATATCACTGCACTGTGTGTAATATCACTGCGCTGTGTGTAATATCACTGCGCTGTGTGTAATATCACTGCACTGTAATATCACTGCACTGTGTGTAATATCACTGCACTGTGTGTAATATCACTGCACTGTGTGTAATATCACTGCACTGTGTAATATCACTGCACTGTGTGTAATATCACTGCGCTGTGTGTAATATCAGTGCGCTGTGTGTAATATCACTGCACTGTAATATCACTGCACTGTGTGTAATATCACTGCACTGTAATATCACTGCGCTGTGTGTAATATCACTGCACTGTGTGTAATATCATGCACTGTGTGTAATATCACTGTAATATCACTGCGCTGTGTGTAATATCAGTGCGCTGTGTGTAATATCACTGCTCTGTAATATCACTGCACTGTGTGTAATATCACTGCACTGTGTGTAATATCACATCACTGTGTCATCTCTCCCCCTCTCTGTCTCTCATCTCCCCTCTCCCCCTCTCTGTCTCTCATCTCCCCTCTCCCTCTCTCTGTCTCTCATCTCCCCCTCTCTGTCTCTCATCTCCCCTCTCCCCCTCTCTGTCTCTCATCTCCCCTCTCCCCCTCTCTGTCTCTCATCTCCCCTCTCTGTCTCCTCTCTGTCTCTCATCTCCCCTCTCCCCCTCTCTGTCTCTCATCTCCCCCTCTCCCCCTCTCTGTCTCTCATCTCCCCTCTCCCCCTCTCTGTCTCTCATCTCCCCCTCTCTGTCTCTCATCTCCCCTCTCCCCCTCTCTGTCTCTCATCTCCCCTCTCCACCTCTCTGTCTCTCATCTCCCCTCTCCCCCTCTCTGTCTCTCATCTCCCCTCTCCCCCTCTCTGTCTCTCATCTCCCCTCTCCCCCTCTATGTCTCTCATCTCCCCTCTCCCCCTCTCTGTCTCTCATCTCTCTGTCTCTCATCTCCCCTCTCCACCTCTCTGTCTCCCATCTCCCCTCTCCCCCTCTCTGTCTCTCATCTCCCCTCTCCCCCTCTCTGTCTCTCATCTCCCCTCTCCCCCTCTCTGTCTCTCATCTCCCCTCTCCCCCTCTCTGTCTCTCATCTCCCCTCTCCCCCTCTCTGTCTCTCATCTCCCCTCTCCACCTCTCTGTCTCTCATCTCCCCTCTCCACCTCTCTGTCTCTCATCTCCCCTCTCCCCCTCTCTGTCTCTCATCTCCCCTCTCCCCCTCTCTGTCTCTCATCTCCCCTCTCCCCCTCTCTGTCTCTCATCTCCCCTCTCCACCTCTCTGTCTCTCATCTCCCCTCTCCACCTCTCTGTCTCTCATCTCCCCTCTCCCCCTCGCTGTCTCTTATCTTCTCTCTATCTCTCTCTGTCTCAGAATGGAGTAATGTCGGGGCTGATGCAGATCCTGCTTCTCAAGGTGTCGGCTCACATCACAGAGCAGCTGGGCATGGCGCCAGGGGGAGAGTTCAGGGAGGCCTTCAGAGAGGTGAGGGGGCTGGGGGAGAGGGTAGAGGGGAGAGTGTGAGGGGGCTGGGGGAGAGGGTAGAGGGGAGCGTGTGGGGAGGCAGGAGTGAGAGGGGAGGGTGTGGGGAGGTAGAGGGGAGCCGGGAGGGTGTGGTGAGGGAGGAGGGAGAGGGGAGGAGAGGGTGTGGGGGAGAGGGTGAGAGGAGGGAGAGTGGAGGGGGAAGTGGTTGGGTGGAGAGGGGAGGGGAAAGAGGAGGAAGAGGGTGAGAGGAGGGAGGGGGTCCTTGTAATTAGCTCTCTGTGAGTGCTGTTCATTTCTGCCTGGCAGGCTGGCAAAGTGCCCTTCTGTAAGTTCCACCTGGGGGACCGGCCCATTCCCGTCACCTTCAAGAGAGCCATCGCAGCGCTGTCTCTCTGGCAGAAAATGAAGCTGGCCTGGGGGCTGTGCTTCCTCTCTGACCCCATCAGGTGAGAGACAGACACAGACACACACGCCTCTACAGACAGACAAACTGTGGCAGGTTTGAAGCCCTGTGCGGACAGGCAGTGCCGCCTGCCTCTTAATCCCTGCTTTTACAGTGATGAGATCATGACACACCTCTCCATTTCCACACACAACCCAAAGAAAGCCTGGAAATCACGTCTTCCCATCTGCATGCTGGTTTGCTGTTCTAGCTCAGATAGCTCAGAGAAGGTATTGCAAAGCCAGGAGCGTGAGGTGAGGACAGCCCGGTCTCTCCTCGGAGATGGAATTGTGACCCTCTCTCTGTGTCTCCCTCAGTAAGGAGGATGTTGAGAAGTGTAAGCAGAAGGACCTGCTGGAGCAGACCATGTCAGAGATGATCGGGGAGTTCCCTGACCTGCACCGCACCATCGTGGCCGAGAGAGACATCTACCTCACCTACATGCTGAAACAGGCAGCCCAGAGAGTGGAGCTCCCTGCACTGCAAGAGAGTGAGTGTTTGTGTGTGTCTCGGTGTGTCTCTGTGTGTGTGTGTGTACCTGCCTCTCCCTGTGTGTTTGTTTGTATCTCTGTATATGTGTGTGTGTGATTGTGTGTCTCAGTGTGTGTGTGTGTGTGTGTGTGTGTGTGTGTGTGTGTCAGGTCAGGTTCAGGGGGTGTTCACTGACCCCCCCTTGTCTCTCTTTCTCCCCAGAGGTCCCGGCAGTGGTGGTGGGCGTGGTCGGGATGGGTCACGTTCCCGGGATTGAGAGAAACTGGGATACACCACTCAACATCCAGGAGATCATGAGGTGAGGCTGCTCTGTTATCAATAATGAGAACAGCACATTCATTCATAACAAATTCAGCACTGTGTGTGTCTCTCGTGTGTGTGTGTGTGTCTGTCTGTCTGTGTCTGTCTCTCTCTCTGTGTCTCTTACTCAGTGTGTGTGTGTCTCAGTGTTTGTTCAGTCCTCTCTGTATCTCAGTTTGTCTCCCTCCTCTTTCTGTGTATCTCAGTGTGTCTCCCTCCTCTCTCTGTCTCTGTGTATCTCAGTGTGTCTCCCTCCTCTCTCTGTCTGTGTATCTCAGTGTGGCTCCCTCCTCTCTCTCTGTGTATCTCAGTGTGTCTCCCTCCTCTCTCTTTCTGTCTCTGTGTATCTCGGTGTCTCTCTCTCTCTCTCGCTCTCTGTCTCTGTGTATCTAGTGTGGCTCCCTCCTCTCTCTCTGTGTATCTCAGTGTGGCTCCCTCCTCTCTCTCTGTGTATCTCAGTGTGGCTCCCTCCTCTCTCTCTCTCTCTGTATCTCAGTGTGTCTCCCTCCTCTCTCTCTGTCTCTGTGTCTCTCTCTCTCTCTCTCTCTCTCTCTCTCTCTCTCTCTCTGTGTATCTCAGTGTGTCTCCCTCCTCTCTCTCTCTGTCTGTGTATCTCAGTGTGTCTCCCTCCTCTCTGTCTGTGTATCTCAGTGTGGCTCCCTCCTCTCTCTCTGTGTATCTCAGTGTGGCTCCCTCCTCCTCTCTCTGTCTGTGTATCTCAGTGTGGCTCCCTCTCTCTCTCTCTGTCTGTGTATCTCAGTGTGTCTCCCTCCTCTCTCTCTGTGTATCTCAGTGTGGCTCCCTGTATCTCAGTGTGGCTCCCTTCTCTCCGTTCTAATTCCTCTCTGTCTCTGTTTATCTCAGTGTTTCTCCCCCCTCCCTCTCCGGCACTGTGTTGAAGACGGTTCTGAAGGGCTCGGTTCTGGGGATTCTGGGATACGCATGTTACCGGGCTGGCTCTGGCGTGGGTCAAGTTCTGCTGTCAGTGCCGGTGGTCCAAACCTTCATGAGACGCTTCGTGCCCAGTGGGCCCTGACTGGACCGGACTGCACTGACGGGAGCGGGAGCAGAGACCTCTTTTATTCTTATAGTTTACTGGGTTATGAATAATAACTGTTTGCCTTAATCCTACTGGCTGTAGGTCCCTTAATTACCTGCAGGGAGCGTCTCTGTCTCAGGCAAGAGGAGGGGTTTACAGGGACACGCCCCCGTCTCTGTGTGGCCACGCCCCTTTTCTAAACTGCCTCTTGTGCCAAAATTTATCCGGGTGTAGGTTTCAGTATGTGTTTATTTTTTATAGTAGTATATCCAGAAAGTTTTCTTTCCTTTAATGCTGCAGAGCTGAACCCTTTAGAGATTCTAAACCTCACAGGCCGTCTCAGCCAATCCACTTCCCAGTAGAGCGCTCGCTGCGCCCAGGAGGACGCCCCCGGGAACGGCTGAAGCGACACACTTCAAAATATAATAAAATCATTGGAATTCAACGTGAACACGTTGGAACATGTCTTATACACTGAAGCGTGTGTTGCATGAAAGTCCTCCGCAGACCTTGTGTTTGGCTGCGTTCCCTCGCCTTGCTCTGCACCCTGAGTCATCTGTAGGGAGAGAGATCTCCATTCTCATGATTTCAGTTTTTCAGTAAGGATGTTCCAGACTAACTGCACGCGGTTCAAATTTCTCACAATGTCTCCCCCCCGTGTGTCTGAGAGGAAGGGGGGGTGGGGAGGGGGAGTCATTGAGCCATGTCCAGGAGGGGCAGGGGCCCCTGTAAACTCCATCTTGAATCTCTGGGAAACACAAATCATTGTAAAGTTTTCAGCAAATTTCTAGAATAGCAGGTGAATTAAGATTTTTTTTTGATTTTTTTTTTTTACATGGACTGTAATCTTTTCTAAGAGTTCTGGGTTCCAAGCCTTACTCTGTTTCTAAGGTTTTCTGGGGTTACGTTGGTCCAATTACTCTGTATTTCAGAGACACTGGGATGAGTCTCAGCCCGATGTGCCGGACTTTGCCTGTAGCCTTTGAAGGGAGGGGAAGGGAGTCCAAGCCTTACTCTGTATCGCTGAGCCTCGATGTGCAGGACTTTGCTCTGGGGTTAGGGTTAGGGTCCAAGCCTTACTCTGTATCGTTGAGCCTCGATGTGCAGGACTTTGCTCTGGGGTTAGGGTTAGGGTCCAAGCCTTACTCTGTATCGCTGAGCCTCGATGTGCAGGACTTTGCTCTGGGGTTAGGGTTAGGGTCCAAGCCTTACTCTGTATCGCTGAGCCTCGATGTGCAGGACTTTGCTCTGGGGTTAGGGTTAGGGTCCAAGCCTTACTCTGTATCGCTGAGCCTCGATGTGCAGGACTTTGCTCTGGGGTTAGGGTTAGGGTCCAAGCCTTACTCTGTATCGCTGAGCCTCGATGTGCAGGACTTTGCTCTGGGGTTAGGGTTAGGGTCCAAGCCTTACTCTGTATCGCTGAGCCTCGATGTGCAGGACTTTGCTCTGGGGTTAGGGTTAGGGTCCAAGCCTTACTCTGTATCGCTGAGCCTCGATGTGCAGGACTTTGCTGTGGGGTTAGGGTTAGGGTCCAAGCCTTACTTTGTATCTCTGAACCTCGATGTGCAGGACTCAGCTTGGGCTAGGGATTTTTGGGGGATGTTTGGGGGAGGTCACAGTTGGTATGGGGGGATGTTTAGGGGAGGACACAGTTGGTATAGGGGGGTGTTTAAGGGAGGACACAGTTGGTATAGGGGGGTGTTTAAGGGAGGACACAGTTGGTATAGGGGGGTGTTTGGGGTGATATTTAGGGGAGGACACAGTTGGTATAGGGGGGGGGTTTGGGGGTATGTTTTGGGGAGGACACAGTTGGTATAGGGGTGTGTTTGGGGTGATGTTTTGGGGAGGATACTGTTGGTATAGGGGGGGTGTTTGGGGGATGTTTAGGGGAGGATGCAGTTGGTATAGGGGGGTGTTTTGGGGAGGACACAGTTGGTATAGGGGGGTGTTTTGGGGAGGACACTGTTGGTATAGGGGGGTGTTTTGGGGAGGACACAGTTGGTATAGGGGGGTGTTTTGGGGAGGACACAGTTGGTATAGGGGGGTGTTTTGGGGAGGACACTGTTGGTATAGGGGGGTGTTTTGGGGAGGACACAGTTGGTATAGGGGGGTGTTTAGGGGAGGACACAGTTGGTATAGGGGGGTGTTTGGGGGGATGTTTAGGGGAGGACACTGTTGGTATAGGGGGGTGTTTGGGGGGATGTTTAGGGGAGGACACTGTTGGTATAGGGGGGTGTTTTGGGGAGGACAATGTTGGTATAGGGGGGTGTTTTGGGGAGGACAATGTTGGTATAGGGGGGTGTTTTGGGGAGGACAATGTTGGTATAGGGGGGTGTTTTGGGGAGGACAATGTTGGTATAGGGGGGTGTTTTGGGGAGGACACTGTTGGTATAGGGGGGTGTTTTGGGGAGGACACAGTTGGTATAGGGGGGTGTTTTGGGGAGGACATCTTGGTATAGGGGGGTGTTTTGGGAAGGACACTGTTGGTATAGGGGGGTGTTTTGGGGAGGACAATGTTGGTATAGGGGGGTGTTTTGGGGAGGACACTGTTGGTATAGGGGGGTGTTTTGGGGAGGACACTGTTGGTATAGGGGGGTGTTTTGGGGAGGACAATGTTGGTATAGGGGGGTGTTTTGGGGAGGACACTGTTGGTATAGGGGGGTGTTTTGGGGAGGACACTGTTGGTATAGGGGGGTGTTTTGGGGAGGACAATGTTGGTATAGGGGGGTGTTTTGGGGAGGACAATGTTGGTATAGGGGGGTGTTTTGGGGAGGACAATGTTGGTATAGGGTATAGGGTGTGTTTGGGGAGGACACTGTTGGTATAGGGGGGTGTTTTGGGGAGGACACTGTTGGTATAGGGGGGTGTTTTGGGGAGGACACAGTTGGTATAGGGGGGTGTTTTGGGGAGGACACTGTTGGTATAGGGGGGTGTTTTGGGGAGGACACTGTTGGTATAGGGGGGTGTTTTGGGGAGGACATAGTTGGACACACTTCCTGTGCTGCTCCCTGCAGACTTCGTTCTCATTGCGAAGCAGCTCTTGCTTGTTTTTCTGTTTATATGTTTCCTTTTTAAAAGCAATTAGAAGGAGCCGCGCGTCACAGTCTGTCTTTCTACCAGTGCAGTGGAGTAGTTGTGTGCCCTTGTCATATGTCGGTATTCACTTCAATTCAGGCCACTAAGATTTCAGTTTACAAAAGCTGCAAGAGTTTCCACTGCGAGGAATATTTTTTTTTGGTTTTTCAGGAATGCTTCTTCCTGCACCGAATAGCTAAATGTGACGGTTACCGTGGTGATCACACACTCTGTCATCCTGTTCCGTGAACAGGATCTGAGGTAACTTTCCTGCCAGTTCTTTTGCTTAAATACAAAGAAATGATGCAGCCTAAACAAGCGTTTTGATAAGTGCAACTATAAAATGACAAAATGTTTTGCCGGTACTCCGTGTGGTGGGGTGGGAGAGGGGGGGTTAAGGAAGGGTTGGGTTTCCCCTAAGCCTTACTCTGGTATCGCTGCTGCCTTTAAACTATCGTCAGCCTGTGTGTGTCCCTGTCTGTCTGCTTCACAACAGCCCCGCAGCACAGCTCTGCACTCTGCAGACTCTGCTGCTGTGGGGAATTGAAACAGTGAAATAGTGAAGTGTTGAGAAGAGAAGGTCCAGCAAAAGGCCGCGGGAGTCGCTTATCAGGGTTTGAATTTTGGAGCAGGTTTGTTTCTCTTGGTTTCAGACTGCTCCCCAAGCCAATCGTAGAGCTGTGTGGATGGAGTTCCTGTCTGTCTCTCAGAGGTTGAGAGGTGTCCTCTGAAGGAGTCTCTTTTGTATGCATTCCAGGTAAACAGCGTCTGTTTCAAGTGTAGGCAGGTGTTTTGAATCACTGTCCCCACGTTCAGCCTCCCTCCACTCTCTCTCGCCTCCCTTTTTCCATTATGGTGCATTCCTTCCAATGCGCACTCCTGAGTTGATGCACTGTGCCTCCTTGTCCACTAGGGGAGCCCCTGCACTGGAGCCCTGCAGAGCCCATCACTATTCACCTTCACTAAACCTGAATGCATGGCTCCGTCTCTCACTGGCGTGCAAGCCCTGTCTGTAAAGCTGCTCTGCAGGCGGGTGTGTGCTGTCAGCTTTGTGCAGCCGGCTCTGTGCAGGCGGGTCTACAGCGGGCTCTGTGCAGGCGGGTCTACAGCAGGCTCTGTGCAGCCGGCTCTGTGCAGGTGGGTCTGCTGTGTGCTCTGTGCAGTCGGCTCTGTGCAGGCGGGTCTACAGCTGGCTCTGTGCAGACGGGTCTTTGCAGGCGGGTCTGTGCAGCCAGGTTTGTGTAACCGGCTCTGTGCAGAAGGGTCTTTGCAGCCGGCTTTGTGCAGCCGAGTCTGTGCAGCCAGAGGCTTGTCCCTGGTACTTCAGGACACCTCCCTCACTGTAGCCTTTGGCTGGTGCTGATTCTTTTGGCAGGACTGTGTCTGATATGCTGCATACATCATACATACTATTTAGAAGCAAATGAGTCTGCATGACCTTTTATAGTATAATAGCCATTGCAAATCCAGAGCGCCCCCTGTCTGCAAGGCAGACCTGACTCTGAGAAAAGGGCAGTGCTTGTGCTGAAGAGCAGTGTGCTTGATTGTAGGTGTGTTCCTGACCTGGCAGTGTGGGAGCCGGTTCACTAGGGGGCGCTGTGGGAGGGGTCCTGTCTTTCTGTTTCATTTGCTTTGCCCTTTTCGACGGGCACTGTATGTGTATTAAATAAAGCAAAACCAACTTTTAAATGAAAAAAGCAGCCCTGTGGTTATTGTGTTTGTTCAGCTCTCTTGTAGCACCATGTGGTCTACAGGCGTTTCCCTCTGCATCAGTGCTCCTCACAGTAACGTGGGCACGGGCAGAAATTGATCTGACTTGGCTGTTTGCGGGCACGTTGACTTAAACACTGCCTTCCTGCGACATATACAGTGTGTGTGTGTGTGTGTGTGTGTATATATATGTATATATATATATATATATATATATATATATATATATATATATATATATATATATATATATATATATACACACACACACACACACACACACACGGTGGCTTGCAAAAGTATTGACCCCCCTTGGCATTTTTCTTATTTTTTTGCCTTACAACCTGGAATTAAAATGGATTTTTATTTGGATTTCATGTAACAGACATACACAAAATAGTCCAAATTGGTGAAGAGAAATGAAAAAAATAACTTGTTTCAAAATAATATTAAGCCTCTAAATAAGATCTGGTGCAACCAGTTACCTTCAGAAGTCACATAATTAGTTAAATAAAGTCCACCTGTGTGTAATCTAAGTGTCACATGATCTGTCACATGATCTCAGTATATATACACCTGTCTGAAAGGCCCCAGAGTCTGCAACACCACCAAGCAAGCGGCACCATGAAGACCAAGGAGCTCTCCAAACAGGTCAGGGACAAAGTTGTGGAGAAGCACAGATCAGGGTTGGGTTATAAAAAAATATCCGAAACTTTGAACATCCCACGGAGCACCATTAAAGCCATTATTAAAAAATGGAAAGAATATGGCACCACAACAAACCTCCCACCAAAAATCACGGACCAGGCAAGGAGGGCTTTAATCAGAGAGGCAACAAAGAGACCAAAGATAACCCTGAAGGAGCTGCAAAGCTCCACAGCGGAGACTGGAGTATCTGTCCATAGGACCACTTTAAGCCGTACACTCCACAGAGCTGGGCTTTACAGAAGAGTGGCCAGAAAAAAGCCATTGCTTAAAGAAAAAAATAAGCAAACACGTTTGGTGTTGCCAAAAGGATGTGGGAGACTCCCCAAACATATGGAAGAAGGTACTCTGGTCAGATGAGACTAAAACTGAGCTTTTTGGCCATCAAGGAAAACGTTATGTCTGGCGCAAACCCAACACCTCTCATCACCCCGAGAACACCATCCCCACAGTGAAGCATGGTGGTGGCAGCATCATGCTGTGGGGATGTTTCTCATTGGTAGGGACTGGGAAACTGGTCAGAATTGAAGGAATGATGGATGGCGCTAAATACAGGGAAATTCTTGAGGGAAACCTGTTTCAGTCTTCCAGAGATTTGAGACTGGGACGGAGGTTCACCTTCCAGCAGGACAATGACCCTAAGCATACTGCTGAAGCAACACTCGAGTGGTTTAAGGGGAAACATTCAAATGTCTTGGAATGGCCTAGTCAAAGCCCAGACCTCAATCCAATTGAGAATCTGTGGTATGACTTAAAGATTGCTGTACACCAGCAGAACCCATCCAACTTGAAGGAGCTGGAGCAGTTTTGCCTTGAAGAATGGGCAAAAACTCCAGTGGCTAGATGTGCCAAGCTTATAGATACATACCCCAAGAGACTTGCAGCTATAATTGCTGCAAAAGGTGGCTCTACAAAGTATTGACTTTGGGGGGGGGTGAATACTTATGCACGCTCAAGTTTTCTGTTTTTTTGTCTTATTTCTTGTTTGTTTCACAATAAAAAATATTTTGCATCTTCAAAGTGGTAGGCATGTTGTGTAAATCAAATGATACAAATCCTCAAAAAATCCATTTTAATTCCAGGTTGTAAGGCAACAAAATAGGAAAAATGCCAAGGGGGGGTCAATACTTTCGCAAGCCACTGTATATATACAGTGGCTTGCAAAAGTATTCAGACCCCTGACCAATTCTCTCATATTACTGAATTACAAATGGTTCGTTGAAATTTTGTTCTGTTCCATATTTTATTTTAAAACACTTAAACTCAAAATGAATTATTGTAAGGGGACATTGGTTTTATGTTGGGAAATATTTGTAAGAAAAATAAAAAACTGAAATATCTTGTTTGCATAAGTATTCAACCCCTACACATTAATATTTGGTAGAGCCACCTTTCGCTGCAATAACAGCTTTAAGTCTTTTGGGGTAAGTATGTACCAGCTTTGCACACAGTGTCGGAGTGATTTGGCCCATTCTTCTTGGCAGATTTGCTCCAGGTTGTTCAGGTTGGTTGGACGACGCTTGTGGACTGCAATTTTCAAATAGTGCCACAGATTCTCAGTGGGATTGAGATCAGGACTTTGACTGAGCCACTGTAGGACATTCGCCTTTTTGTTCTTGAGCCACTCTAATGTTGCTTTGGCCTTGTGCTTGGGATCATTATCCTGCTGAAAGGTGAATTTCCTCCCAAGCTTCAGTTTTTTAGCGGACTGAAGCAGATTCTCTTGCAGTATTTTCCTGTATTTTGCTCCATCCATTCTTCCTTCAATTGTAACAAGATGCCCAGTCCCTGCTGATGAGAAGCATCCCCACAGCATAATGCTGCCACCACCATATTTCACTGTAGGGATGGTGTATCTTGAGGCATGGGCAGTGTTAGGTTTGCGCCACACATAGCACTTTGAGTTTTGGCCAAAAAGCTCTATCTTGGTCTCATCTGACCACAAAACCTTTTCCCACGTCGCAGCTGGGTCACTCTTATGCTTTCTGGCAAACTCCAGACGTGCTTTCAGATGGTACTTTTTGAGTAACGGCTTCTTTCTTGCCACCCTCCCATACAGGCCAGTGTTATGCAGAGCTCTTGATATGGTTGACTGGTGCACCATTACTCCGCTCCCAGCCACTGAACTCTGTAGCTCCTTCAAAGTGATTGTTGGCCTCTCTGTGGCTTCTCTCACTAGTCTCCTTCTTGTTTGAGCGCTGAGTTATGAGGGACGGCCTTTTCTTGGTAGTGCCTGGGTGGTGTGATTCATCTTCCACTTCCTGATTATTGATCCAACTGTGCTCACTGGGATATCCAAACACTTGGATATTATTTTGTACCCTTTCCCTAATCTATGCATTTGTATTACTTTATCTCTAACTTCTGTAGAATGCTCTTTGTCCTTCATTTTCCTTCAGATTCACAGCCTTACCAATGATCCTTCAACAGTGGGGTTTTTATCCAGAAAATGTGACAGCAACTTTAATGGTTCACAGGTGGAGGCCAATGAGCACAGAGGTTGAATACTTATGCAAGCAAGATATTTCTTCTGGGAAAATCAATTTCTTGTGTCTTGGGTCTGCTTTTAAAGGGGCAACGAATGGTGTGAGTGGCGGAATCTCTTACATATGGTGGTAGCGGTGGGATTATGTAAGAGATTCCGCCACTCACACCATTCGTTGCCCCTTTAAAAGCAGACCCAAGACACAAGAAATTGATTTTCCCAGCACTTGCGCGCACTTTTAATAAACAGAAATAAACAAAATACAGAAAATAAACACCTAGCTCCCATTCGGAGCACTAACTAGAAAACACAAACTGGAACCTAACTGAAACAGGACCGGACAGCTAACCTGTTTACCGGTTCAAAACAAACTAAACACACACGCACACTCACGTACCCTTTCAGCACCACGATAATTTACGGTTGCCTTTGGGCAACCGGGCTCTACACTCACAGCAGCCTTGAGCAAACTGGCTGCTCTCTATAAATACCCTGCACCTGGGTTTAATTTAACAATAGCTACCTGGTGCAGGTGATAATTAATAATAAAACAATTAGCTAAATGTGCATACGCACATGTTTTCTGCAGGGAGGATACTAACCCCCTCCCTGCTGTATTACTATATATATATATATATATATATATATATATATATATATATATATATATATATATATATATACACACACACACACACACACACATTACTGTGCAAAAGTTTTAGGCAGGTGTGAAAAAATGCTGTAAAGTAAGAATGCTTTCAAAAATAGACATGTTAATAGTTTATATTTATCAATTAACAAAATGCAAAGTGAGTGAACAGAAGAAAAATCTACATCAAATCAATATTTGGTGTGACCACCCTTTGCCTTCAAAACAGCATCAGTTCTTCTAGGTACACTTGCACACAGTTTTTGAAGGAACTCGGCAGGTAGGTTGGCCCAAACATCTTGGAGAACTAACCACAGTTCTTCTGTGGATTTAGGCAGCCTCAGTTGCTTCTCTCTCTTCATGTAATCCCAGACAGACTCGATGATGTTGAGATCAGGGCTCTGTGGGGGCCATACCATCACTTCCAGGACTCCTTGTTCTTCTTTACGCTGAAGATAGTTCTTAATGACTTTCGCTGTATGTTTGGGGTCGTTGTCATGCTGCAGAATAAATTTGGGGCCAATCAGATGCCTCCCTGATGGTATTGCATGATGGATAAGTATCTGCCTGTACTTCTCAGCATTGAGAAGACCATTAATTCTGACCAAATCCCCAACTCCATTTGCAGAAATGCAGTCCCAAACTTGCAAGGAACCTCCACCATGCTTCACTGTTGCCTGCAGACACTCATTCGTGTACCGCTCTCCAGCCCTTCGGTGAACAAACTGCCTTCTGCTACAGCCAAATATTTCAAATTTTGACTCATCAGTCCAGAGCACCTGCTGCCATTTTTCTGCACCCCAGTTCCTGTGTTTTCGTGCATAGTTGAGTCGTTTGGCCTTGTTTCCACGTCGGAGGTATGGCTTTTTGGCGGCAAGTCTTCCATGAAGGCTACTTCTGACCAGACTTCTCTGGACAGTAGATGGGTGTACCAGGGTTCCACTGTTTTCTGCCAATTCTGAGCTGATGGCATTGCTGGACATCTTCCGATTGTGAAGGGAAGTAAGCATGATGTGTCTTTCATCTGCTGCAGTAAGTTTCCTTGGCCGACCACTGCGTCTACGGTCCTCAACGTTGCCCGTTTCTTTGTGCTTCTTCAAAAGAGCTTGGACAGCACATCTGGAAACCCCTGTCTGCCTTGAAATTTTTGCCTGGGAGAGACCTTGCTGATGCAGTATAACTACCTTGTGTCTTGTTGCTGTGCTCAGTCTTGCCATGGTGTATGACTTTTGACAGGAAACTGTCTTCAGCAACCTCACCTTGTTAGCTGAGTTTGGCTGTTCCTCACCCAGTTTTATTCCTCCTACACAGCTGTTTCTGTTTCAGTTAATGATTGTGTTTCAACCTACATATTGAATTGATGATCATTAGCACCTGCTTGGTATAATTGTTTAATCATACAGCTGACTATATGCCTACAAAATCCCTGACTTTGTGCAAGTGTACCTAGAAGAATTGCTGCTGTTTTCGAAGGCAAAGGGTGGTCACACCAAATATGGATTTGATTTAGGTTTTTCTTCTGTTCACTCACTTTGCATTTAGTTAATTGATAAATATAATCTATTAACATGTCTATTTTTGAAAGCATTTTTTTCACACCTGACTAAAACTTTTGCACAGTACTGTATATATATATATAGTGATGAATCCTTGCTTCTGGTTGCACTCTATGACTGTGTAGGATAGTCTTCCACACACTAGCAGGTGTGTTTAAATACCAAACACTGACAGCAGTCCAGTTACCCTCCTTGGGTTGTATTTATTTTAGAAAAACAAAATCAAATAAACAAACAAAACCTAACCCTTTTTTGGGTCCTAAACGAAACAGGGGCAGGCTAATTCTGCTTACCCTGAAACAAACTATCCATTCAGTTTTAAAGTCCTCTGTTACCTCAACGTTTGGCCTCTTCTCTTTGTTCTCCCCTCCTCCACATTCTCAACTTTACCAGCTTTAACTGCTACACAATTAGTTAATTAAACAATTAAGATAAATTTATGATAACTCCTCACATAGGTATGCTCCCCAGGGTCTTAAAGCCTTCATAAGAACATAAGAAAGTTTACAAACGAGAGGAGGCCATTCGGCCCATCTTGCTCGTTTGGTTGTTAGTAGCTTATTGATTCCAGAATCTCATCAAGCAGCTTCTTGAAGGACCCCAGGGTGTCAGCTTCAACAACATTACTGGGGAGTTGATTCCAGACCCTCACGATTCTCTGTGTAAAAAAGTGCCTGCTATTTTCTGTTCTGAATGCCCCTTTGTCTAATCTCCATTTGTGACCCCTGGTCCCTGAACAGATTCAATTCTTTTAGCCTGTCTGCATATGACATGCCTTTTAAGCCCGGAATAATTCTGGTCGCTCTTCTTTGCACTCTTTCTAGAGCAGCAATATCTTTTTTATAGCAAGTTGACCAGAACTGCACACAATATTCAAGATGAGGTCTTACTAGTGTATTGTACAGTTTTAACATTACTTCCCTTGATTTAAATTCAACACTTTTCACAATGTATCCAAGCATCTTGTTAGCCTTTTTTATAGCTTCCCCACATTGTCTAGACGAAGGCATTTCTGAGTCAACAAAAACTCCTAGGTCTTTTTCATAGATTCCTTCTCCAATTTCAATATCTCCCACATGATATTTATAATGTACATTTTTATTTCCTGCGTGCAGTACCTTACACTTTTCTCTATTAAATGTCATTTGCCATGTGTCTGCCCAGTTCTGAATCTTGTCTAGATCATTTTGAATGACCTTTGCTGCTGCAACAGTGTTTGCTACTCCTCCTATTTTTGTGTCGTCTGCAAATTTAACAAGTTTGCTTACTATACCAGAATCTAAATCATTAATGTAGATTAGGAATAGCAGAGGACCTAATACTGGTCCCTGTGGTACACCACTGGTTACCACACTCCATTCTGAGGTTTTTCCTCTAATCAGTACTTTCTGTTTTCTACATGTTAACCACTCCCTAATCCATGTACATGTGTTTCCTTGAATCCCTACTGCGTTCAGTTTGAGAATTAATCTTTTGTGCGGGACTTTGTCAAAAGCTTTCTGGAAATCTAAATAAACCATGTCATATGCTTTGCAATTATCCATTATCGATGTTGCATCCTCAAAAAAATCAAGCAAGTTAGTTAGACACGATCTCCCTTTCCTAAAACCATGTTGACTGTCTCCCAGGACCCTGTTACCATATAGGTAATTTTCCATTTTGGATCTTATTATAGTTTCCACAAGTTTGCATATAATAGAAGTCAGGCTCACTGGTCTGTAGTTACCTGGTTCAGTTTTGTTTCCCTTTTTGTGGATCGGTATTACGTTTGCAATTTTCCAGTCTGTCGGTACCACCCCTGTGTCAAGAGACTGCTGCATGATCTTGGTTAGCGGTTTGTAAATTACTTCTTTCATTTCTTTGAGTACTACTGGGAGGATCTCATCCGGCCCAGGGGATTTGTTTATTTTAAGAGCTCCTAGTCCCTTTAACACTTCTGCCTCGGTTATGCTAAAGTTATTTAAAACTGGATAGGAACTGGATGACATGTGGGGCATGTTGTCAGTATCTTCCTTTGTAAAAACTTATGAAAAGTAATCATTTAATATATTTGCTATTTTTTTCTTCATCTATGATTTTGCCATTTGTATCTCTTAAACATTTAATCTCCTCTTTGAATGTTCTCTTGCTGTTGTAATATAGTGCCTTTTTTCGCTGAATATTTTTTTTAATTGATATATTAAACCATTTTGGCCATTTAGTTTTACATTTAGATTTGTCTACTTTAGGGATGTAATTGTTTTGTGCCTCTAGTACTACATTTCTGAAGACCAACCATCCTTCTTCTGTGGGTGTTTTCTCTATTTTACTCCAGTCTACTTCTGTTAGTCTCTGTTTCATACCTTCATAGTTTGCTTTTCTAAAATTGTAAACCTTAGCTTTAGTTTTTACTTTTGGGGTTTTAAAAAGCACTTCAAATGAGACCATGTTGTGGTCTGAGTTTGCTAGTGGTTCTCTGACCTCTGTTTTAGTTATTCTGTCTTCGTTATTTGAAAAGACTAAATCATATATCCTTTCTAACATAATACATTATTTTCAACAAAACATAACATAAACCCAAGTCTGTGATTTAACCTAACACATCAAACTGTGGGAACCCATTTCTATTAATGTATTAACTGTAATTTTACTTTTAAATACATTACATTATTTCACAGTTTGTTTACTACCCAGTTGGTTTATGTTGTCTTCATATTTTATTATTTTAGTTTTCTTTGAAACCATCACCCAGATGGAGTGTGCATTCTTTTGCTCTGGAATGTACACTCCATCACAATATATAAAACATACACATTCAAATTACAGTATATATTTATTTATAAAACATACACATTCAAATCACAGAGTGTGTGTGTGTGTGTTATATATATATATATATATATATATATATATATATATATATATATATATATATATATATATATATATATATATATAACGCAAGAAGCGAGTGAGACTCACTCTGATAAGGCCCATTCTCTCAGACAGCAGTAATTGTGCGTGGTGCGCTTATTATTGAAATAATTTATATAAAATACCAATGCAAATATTTTTAAATAGCATGTTTACACAGATAACCATGAGTAAACTAAAATAAAAGAGGATAGCTATCATCTCGCATTGTTTCAATTTGGCAGATTTGTCCACACTACTCTGTTTTAAAGTTCACTCATCTGCAGTACAATTATTCAGAGAAAGTGGATTCGTAAATAAATCAACTACATGTTTCCCTTGTCTGGTGAAATTATAAAATACATAGAGAGAAAATTAAATTCTAAATACTGAAATATATTATTTTTCTTAATAAGTTGGCAAAATGTAGTGCTTACTAACATATTAACACCCTGTCTCTGCTCACGAATGATTGGACAGCTGTCAGATCTTTCACTTTCCCATTGGCTACTCATTCGCCTTCAATTTTCATGCAGAATACAGTGAATGGCCTCTGCTTGCTTATGATTGGACAGCTGCATTTAACTTGGCAGATATTTGACTCTCCTATTGGTTAAACTTACTGTCAGTGCCTGCAAGTGAAACAGACACAGTTTATGTTCCACCCAGCTAACTTGTGATTGGGCTACCGCAGAGAAAATACAGATATTCAGTTGGTTGATCGTATTGCGGTGTACATACAAGCACAGCATAAGCGAGCAGCACTGTCAACAGACTGCTGTGACGCTTTTGCTGGAAAACATGTTTAAAGTTTTATTTGTTTTCCCACTCTACAACCCGCCAGAAATGTGTTCAGGACCCATAATCTAAGAACAACTGCCGCGGGCACGATGGCCTGGCTACACGGGCACAATGGCCTGGCTTCGCGGGCACGATGACCTGGCTTCATGGGCACAATGGCCTGGCTTCACGGGCACGATGACCTGGCCTCACGGGCACGATGACCTGGCTTCACGGGCACCACTCTGAGGACCGCTGTTCTACAGGGTACAGGCCTGTGTGCACTTTGTCAGCTATAGTAGTGCCCCTGTCCCCCCAGCCTCTGATTACTCATTACAATTAGAGAACGTCTCTCACCTCATCACAATTAGAGACAACTTCTCACCTCATCACAATTAGAGAAAACTTCTCACCTCATCACTAGAGAAAATGTCTCTCACCTCATCACAACTAGAGAAGACTTCTCACCTCATCATTAGAGAACGTCTCTCACCTCATCACAATAAGAGAACATCTCTCACCTCATCACAATTGGAGAACGTCTCTCACCTCATCACAATTAGAGTCAATTTCTCTCACCTCATCACAATTAGAGTCAATTTCTTTTACCTCATCACAACTAGAAACAACTTATTTCACCTAATTAGATGCCTCACCATCACAACTAGAGAACAATTCTCACCTCATCATTAGAGAACTCTCACCTCATCACAATTAGAGACAATTCTCACCACATAACAACTAGAGAACACTTCTCACCTCATCATTAGAGAACTCACCTCATCACAATTAGAGACAATTCTCACCACATAACAACTAGAGAACACTTCTCACCTCATCATTAGAGAACTCTCACCTCATCACAATTAGAGACAATTCTCACCACATAACAACTAGAGAACACTTCTCACCTCATCATTAGAGAACTCTCACCTCATCACAATTAGAGACAATTCTCACCACATAACAACTAGAGAACACTTCTCTCACCACATCAGCGCTCTCCACAGAAGCATTGCACTGGTCATCCTCCCCCACCACCAGCATCATCGGGCACCTGATCCTCTCCACCTGCAGAGACACACCAACTCGGCAACGACAGAAAGCTTTACCCACTAGACCACACAGCCTCTGAGTCTCTCAGCTCCACCCACTAGACTACACAGCCTCTCAGTCTCTCAGCTCCACCCACTACACCACACAGCCTCTCAGTCTCTCAGCTCCACCCACTAGACCACACAGCCTCTCAGTCTCTCAGCTCCACCCACTAGACCACACAGCCTCTGAGTCTCTCAGCTCCACCCACTAGACTACACAGCCTCTCAGTTTCTCAGCTCCACCCACTACACCACAGCCTCTTAGTCTCTCAGCTCCACCCACTAGATCACACCCCCTCTCAGCTCCACCCACTAGACCACACAGCCTCTCAGTCTCTCAGCTCCACCCACTAGACCACACAGCCTCTCAGTCTCTCAGCTCCACCCACTACACCACAGCCTCTCAGTCTCTCAGCTCCACCCACTATACCACCCAGCCTCTCTCCCAGTTCCTCCAACACACCACACTGCACCCTCTCTCCAAATCCCTCCCTCACTGCCCTCCTTTCCCCTTCAAACCCTACCGGTCTTTGACTTGCCCTGTATCCTGTAATATCTCCCTGACGTACCTTCAGTTTGCGCTCTGCGGGGACAAGGCTCGGTGTTGTTGTGTTCTTGAAGCTCACATTGCCGTGCTCGTCGTACACCCACTCATCTCTATGCCTGCAAAGAAAAAACAGCAGCCGTCAATCAGGGACTGCAGTTCTATATCAAGAGCTATTCTAACAATAGAAAACCAGGACTGTGTAAAAGCATATTGGGTCTAATTGACTGCAGGATCCTGGACGGTAGTGTGAACATACTGCAACCCCACACACGCTTCACTTCTTCCATCTTGACTGAGGTTACTGCATCAGGACTTTTGCACTAAAACACCCAACTTCCTAGATTTAAATTACACACTGTAGCTTACATTTCAAGCTGTTCCATCATGCTTCCCTTCAGTGATGAGAACTGTATGCAGCTGGGTCCGTTTACCCCGATAACACACCGCAGCTGTGGAGACAAACCACAAACCACGTCAGCAGCATGGAGGGAGGGAAGCAATGCAGCTACATTAGTGACTCGGAGGGAGGGAAGCAATGCAGCTACATTAGTGGCTCAGGGAGAGAAGGAGGGAGGGAGGCCAAAGCAGGGAGTTCTCTTACTGTGATTTTGGGAAACTCTGACGCCATTTTGAGAGCGAGAACGGAGCCGAAGGAGATACCGAGGATCCCAACTCTGTCAGCACAGACCTGCGGGTGAGACTGGAGCACACTGAAGGCAGTCTGGAGAGAGAAGCACAGAGAGAACCCAATAGTAGTGTATGCAGAGAGAGAGAGAGAGAGAGAGAGAGGGGAGCACAAAGAGAACAGATATTAATCTATGTAGAGAGGAGCACAGAGAGAATAGATACTAGTGTATGCAGAGAGAGAGAGAGAGAGAGAGGAGCACAGAGAGAACAGAAACTAGGATATTGAGAGAGAGAGGAGCACACTGAAGCCAATCTGGAGATTCAAGGCCCCTACATTGTGTTTCCACACAGGGATATACAAATGAAGATGAGTGAAGTGAAGGGCTTGGAGCTCACACTGCCTGGCACTTTCTGCCCAGACTGCTTCTCCCTGTACCTGATAGTAGTCCTGCCCCATGTTGTACTCGTCGGGCGGCCCCGGCAGGTCCCTGTGATAGATGTACACCAGCGCCAGCGAGGCGTAGCCGCGAGAGGCCAGGAGAGCAGCGTGGTACTACACCAGCCCTCCCCCCATCCCCCACCGTGGGGAAGGGGCCCACACCTGAGAGAGAGCTTCAAGATAAACACTGAACTACCATCTGAAAGAGCAAACACACCCCCTCCTCAACCGACACACTTCAATATCACACAGAGCAAACACACCCCCTCCTCAACCAGCACACTTCAATATCACACAGAGCAAACACACCCCCTCCTCAACCAACACACTTCAATATCACACAGAGCAAACACACCCCCTCCTCAACCAGCACACTTCAATATCACACAGAGCAAACACACCCCCTCCTCAACCAACACACTTCAATATCACACAGAGCAAACACACCCCCTCCTCAACCAGCACACTTCAATATCACACAGAGCAAACACACCCCCTCCTCAACCAGCACACTTCAATATCACACAGAGCAAACACACCCCCTCCTCAACCAGCACACTTCAATATCACACAGAGCAAACACACCCCCCCCTCCTCAACCAGCACACTTCAATATCACACAGAGCAAACACACCCCCTCCTCAACCAGCACACTTCAATATCACACAGAGCAAAACACACCCCCTCCTCAACCAGCACACTTCAATATCACACAGAGCAAACACACCCCCTCCTCAACCAGCACACTTCAATATCACACAGAGCAAACACACCCCCTCCTCAACCAGCACACTTCAATATCACACAGAGCAAACACACCCCCTCCTCAACCAGCACACTTCAATATCACACAGAGCAAACACACCCCCCCTCAACCAGCACACTTCAATATCACACAGAGCAAACACACCCCCTCCTCAACCAGCACACTTCAATATCACACAGAGCAAACACACCCCCTCCTCAACCAGCACACTTCAATATCACACAGAGCAAACACACCCCCTCCTCAACCAGCACACTTCAATATCACACAGAGCAAGCACACCCCCTCCTCAACCAGCACACTTTAATATCACACAGAGCAAACACACCCCCTCCTCACTTCAATATCACACAGAGCAAACACACCCCCTCCTCAACCAGCACACTTCAATATCACACAGAGAGCAAACACACCCCCTCCTCAACCAGCACTTCAATATCACACAGAGCAAACACACCCCCTCCTCAACCAGCACACTTCAATATCACACAGAGCAAACACACCCCCTCCTCAACCAGCACACTTCAATATCACACAGAGCAAACACACCCCCTCCTCAACCAGCACACTTCAATATCACACAGAGCAAACACACCCCCTCCTCAACCAGCACACTTCAATATCACACAGAGCAAACACACCCCCTCCTCAACCAGCACACTTCAATATCACACAGAGCAAACACACCCCCTCCTCAACCAGCACACTTCAATATCACACAGAGCAAACACACCCCCTCCTCAACCAGCACACTTCAATATCACACAGAGCAAACACCCCCTCCTCCTCAATCACCAGCACACTTCAATATCACACAGAGCAACACACCACCCCCTCCTCAACCAGCACACTTCAATATCACACAGAGCAAACACACCCCCTCCTCAACCAGCGCACTTCAATATCACACAGAGCAAACACACCCCCTCCTCAACCAGCAGCACTTCAATATCACACAGAGCAAACACACCCCCTCCTCAACCAGCACACTTCAATATCACACAGAGCAAACACACCCCCTCCTCAACCAGCACACTTCAATATCACACAGAGCAAACACACCCCCTCCTCAACCAGCACACTTCAATATCACACAGAGCAAACACACCCCCTCCTCAACCAGCACACTTCAATATCACACAGAGCAAACACACCCCCTCCTCAACCAGCACACTTCAATATCACACAGAGCAAACACAACCCCCCTCCTCAACCAGCGCACTTCAATATCACACAGAGCAAACACACCCCCTCCTCAACCAGCACACTTCAATATCACACAGAGCAAACACACCCCCCCTCCTCCTCAGCACACTTCAATATCACACAGAGCAAACACACCCCCTCCTCAACCAGCACACTTCAATATCACACAGAGCAAGAGCACACCCCCTCCTCAACCAGCACACTTCACTTCACACAGAGCAAACACACCCCCTCCTCAACCAGCACACTTCAATATCACACAGAGCAAACACACCCCCTCCTCATCACCAGCACACTTCAATATCACACAGAGCAAACACACCCCCACACCAATATCAACCAAGCACACCCCCTCCTTAATATCACACAGAGCAAACACACCCCCTCCTCAACCAGCACACTTCAATATCACACAGAGCAAACACACCCCCTCCTCAACCAGCACACTTCAATATCACACAGAGCAAACACACCCCCTCCTCAACCAGCACACTTCAATATCACACAGAGCAAACACACCCCCTCCTCAACCAGCACACTTCAATATCACACAGAGCAAACACACCCCCTCCTCAACCAGCACACTTCAATATCACACAGAGCAAACACACCCCCTCCTCAACCAGCACACTTCAATATCACACAGAGCAAACACACCCCCTCCTCAACCAGCACACTTCAATATCCTCAACCAGCACTTCAATATCACACAGAGCAAACACACCCCCTCCTCAACCAACACACTTCAATATCACACAGAGCAGTAATGCACACGAGGCACCCGGGCAGTGAAGCCGTGAGTACTTGTGGTAGAGCGATGGGTTCCTGGGGAGGGGCAGGGCTGTGGGGTGTAATCCATTAACACACAGAGGCCCAGGAATATCGATGTCTTCTCTCTGTTCTTGTGATTTGTTCTGTTGTAAATTTGCCACTCACCCAGGGGCAGGAACAGGGTGCCCACCACTCCCCTCTGCCGCACCCCCGGTGCCAAGTACCAGCTCTCCAGAGACACTGCGGCCAGCACTGCCTGCTCCCCGAACCTGTCAGCCACGTGATCCTCCAGCACAGAGAGCTCCACGAGGAAGGGGGTCTCAACGTTTCTCTTCCGCAGCCTGGGGGCACAAACACACTGTACAGCAACCAGGTCTACGAGCAGGGTCCTTTTATAAACACAGCAGCACAGTGCTCCCCTTTCACAATGCAGCTCTCTCTCTATACACACACTGCAATGCTTATTGACCAGGCTGTACACACACGCTGTCAGCCCCTCTTTCCTGAGCCCCTCTCTGCTCCCGGGTGCAGTATGCAGGCTCCAGAAGAGGCCCATGGGCTCACAGCCAGTGTAGGAGCCGCCGTGGGATTCATCCCAGGACACTGCAAAGAGTAAACAGGATTACCCGTCCCAGCACAGAAACACAGAAACACAGCCCCTCAGTGCAGCACTTGAATACCCTCCCTGCACAGAAACGCTGCTCTCCACCCCCAGCACACACCCCTCCCAGCACAGAAACACTGCTCTCCACCCCCAGCACACCCCTCCCAGCACAGAAACACTGCTCTCCACCCCCAGCACACCCCTCCCAGCACAGAAACACTGCTCTCCACCCCCAGCACACCCCTCCCAGCACAGAAACACTGCTCTCCACCCCCAGCACACACCCCTCCCAGCACAGAAACACTGCTCTCCACCCCCAGCACACACCCCTCCCAGCACAGAAACACTGCTCTCCACCCCCAGCATACCCCTCCCAGCACAGAAACACTGCTCTCCACCCCCAGCACACCCCCCTCCCAGCACAGAAACACTGCTCTCCACCCCCAGCACACACCCCTCCCAGCACAGAAACACTGCTCTCCACCCCCAGCACACCCCTCCCAGCACAGAAACACTGCTCTCCACCCCCAGCACACACCCCTCCCAGCACAGAAACACTGCTCTCCACCCCCAGCACACACCCCTCCCAGCACAGAAACACTGCTCTCCACCCCCAGCACACCCCCCTCCCAGCACAGAAACACTGCTCTCCACCCCCAGCACACCCCTCCCAGCACAGAAACACTGCTCTCCACCCCCAGCACACCCCTCCCAGCACAGAAACACTGCTCTCCACCCCCAGCACACACCCCTCCCAGCACAGAAACACTGCTCTCCACCCCCAGCACACACCCCTCCCAGCACAGAAACACTGCTCTCCACCCCCAGCATACCCCTCCCAGCACAGAAACACTGCTCTCCACCCCCAGCACACACCCCTCCCAGCACAGAAACACTGCTCTCCACCCCCAGCACACACCCCTCCCAGCACAGAAACACTGCTCTCCACCCCCAGCACACACCCCTCCCAGCACAGAAACACTGCTCTCCACCCCCAGCACACACCCCTCCCAGCACAGAAACACTGCTCTCCACCCCCAGCACACACCCCTCCCAGCACAGAAACACTGCTCTCCACCCCCAGCACACACCCCTCCCAGCACAGAAACACTGCTCTCCACCCCCAGCACACCCCTCCCAGCACAGAAACACTGCTCTCCACCCCCAGCACACACCCCCTCCCAGCACAGAAACACTGCTCTCCACCCCCAGCACACACCCCTCCCAGCACAGAAACACTGCTCTCCACCCCCAGCACACCCCTCCCAGCACAGAAACACTGCTCTCCACCCCCAGCATACCCCTCCCAGCACAGAAACACTGCTCTCCACCCCCAGCACAGCCTGTCAATGCTGTACTCACCCCTCACAGCCCCGTGCTCGTCGCTAACATAGTGTGAATACGACTCCCACAAGTCATTTCTCTCACTGAGCAGGCTGGCCCGCAGTGTGATTGGTCGGTTGGGAGGCAGGTGCAGGACCGCTATTTCAATCGGCTCGTCAACGAGGGCGCGGGTGGGCGTGGCTCTGAGCAGGGGGGTGGGGCGCTTCTTGCTCCTCTCTCGAGCTGAACCTGAACGAGAGGAGATAGGAGAGCGGTCAGTAAGAGAGTCTGTGAGTCTCAGACCTGCAGTGGTTTAGTCCTTGGACTATATGCCATGATGCAATATCCCCCACACACACGATGCAGTGAAGACTGTATGAACCCATCCTGAAGCTCAGTATAGAAGCACAGTGAGGTCTTACTCATCATAATGCTCTGCTGGTAAATTCTCCTCTTAGCTGGAGAGTCTGCGAGTAGCATCATCCTATTGAGTCGGATTGAGTCTCTGCAGAACATCGACGCACTCCACAGCACAGGGGACAGTCTTCCCAGCGACAGCGAGTGGAAGCGACAGCGAGTGGGAGAAGTACAGGCGTGGAAAAGTACAGAGCAGTTTCGAAGCAGAAAGGAGAAATTGCATCTTGAATTGCTTTAATCAGAAAACAGAGGACATTGGGGAAACACAGCAGCAGCTCAAAGTCAAACAGCCGCGTGTGTTTTTCTGATAACAAACAAGCTGAAACTCGGAGCAGCTGATTCAAATTCAGCGCCGTTCTGAGACACGGGCGAGGGGAGGAGCCAACAGCACAGCAGAACAACGCAGTTAAACGAGGCAGTCTTCCCAGCGACAGCGAGTGGAAGCGACAGCGAGTGGGAGAAGTACAGGAGTGGAAAAGTACAGAGCAGTTTCGAAGCAGTAAGGAAGCAGGCTGACGGCTGCAGAAGAAACTAAACTTCAAAAAAAAAAAAAAAACCTCAACATGGTCTTCAAGCCAGTAATCTGTGACACCTGCTTGATGTGGGAAATCCGAGAAAACCCAGCGGAGCTAAACCAAGTGTGCGTAAAGTGCCGTGCGATCCAGGATTTGCATAAACTAGTAATTATGCTAGAAATGGAGCTGGAAGAAGTGAGACAGCAACAGGATCTTGAGGAACTGGCGCACCCACAATTCATGGAAGTCTGCATCACCCCTAACAGACTGAAAGCCACCAGGGAGATAGAAGGTCAGAACAGCTGGGTTCAGATAGGCAGAAGCAGGGAAAAAAAGAAACTTTGTCAAACACAACAACCAGAAATCAAAACAACCAACAAATTTGAGTCACTTCAGAATTTTGATGAGCAGAACCAACAACAAGAGAATGAAAGGAACAACATCCAGGACCCTATTGACAGTGGTGACCAGACAGCAAAAAGAAGGGAGGTCATGATTGTTGGGGACTCCATATTGAGAAACACAGCAAGTTCAATTCGCAGTTTGGACCCTGTGGCAGAGCAAAGCTCTGCCTTTTTAAATTGGCAGGGATGGGGTTAACTTCCCCTGCCTGCCTGGGTTTATTATGTTCAGGTGGCTGGGGTTGATTAGTTGATTAGGTTGATTAACGATCAATCAGCGCCCAGCCACCTGATATAAAAGGAGGCCTCAGCTTCTCATTTGGGAGAAGGGAGCTGAGGAAGCAGGTTGGTGTTTGTTTTGTGGTTTTTTTGAATTTTCTAAATCCTGTGAAGGCATTGCCCAGCCTGGAAACTTTATTTTTGTGAGTTTTGTTTTTGCTTTATTTGTGTTTGAGTATCTGTTATTTTGCCCTTGTGCACTTTATTTTTGTTTATTTATAATAAAATAGTTTTTTTTTTTGAACTGCAGTCTGTCTCTGGGCCTCTATCCACTCGCCAGCCTGCCACATTTGGTGTCAGAAGTGGGATAGCGCCACCTAGAGGCTCAGAGCAGTATTTATTTATTTTTTTTTTTTGAAAAAAAAAAAAAAATGGGAAAGAAGAGCAGACAGTGGAAAAGGCAGGACAAGCAGCAGCTGAAGAAATGTAAGCTGCTGCAGCCACCGCTGGAGGACCCGGCCAGCCTCTTCCCCTGGTGTTCCTGGTGCGGGAAGGAGGACCATCGTTGGCGGTCCTGCCCAGATGTGCCACCGGCAAACTGGTGTGGCCGGTGTGAGGAGGACGGCCACAACTGGGCAGGATGCCCGTACAACCAGGCCCAGGAAGAGGTGCAGTATTCACCCCGGGCATCAGGGGCCACCCCACTACCTCCAGCACCACCACCTTCACCACCGTCCCAGGAGATCTGGGACTGGTTGATGCACCCTGAGGCAGACCTCGTCCACGATCTCCCCATAGTTATCAACACGCTGTGGCGTCGAGATGGGGAGAGGTGGGAACAGTGGGAGGAACAACACCACCCAGCGTCCTTCCCAGAGGTTGCTCTCATGGTGGTTAATTACCTGGCGGTAGACATGGGAGATGCCCCGGTCACTCCAATAAAGAGGGGTGAGCCGCCTTCCCGAGAGCCAGAGAGGGGTGAGCTGCCTTCCCGAGAGCCAGAGAGGGGTGAGGAGCCTCCGTCGTCCCCAGAGCCAGAGAGGGGTGAGGAGCCTCCCGTCGCCCCAGAGCCAGAGAGGGGTGAGGAGCTGCCGTCGCTCCCAGAGCCAGAGAGGGAGGAGGATCTGCCGTCGCTCCCAGAGCCAGAGAGGGGTGAGGGGCTGCCGTCGCTCCCAGAGCCAGAGAGGGGTGAGGAGCTGCCGTCGCTCCCAGAGCCAGAGAGGGGTGAGGAGCTGCCGTCGCTCCCAGAGCCAGAGAGGGAGGAGGATCTGCCGTCGCTCCCAGAGCCAGAGAGGGGTGAGGGGCTGCCGTCGCTCCCAGAGCCAGAGAGGGGTGAGGAGCTGCCGTCGCTCCCAGAGCCAGAGAGGGAGGAGGAGCCTCCGTCACTCCCAGAGCCAGAGAGGGAGGAGGATCTGCCGTCGCTCCCAGAGCCAGAGAGGGAGGAGGATCTGCTGTCGCTCCCAGAGCCAGAGAGGGGAGGAGGAGCTGCCGTCGCTCCCAGAGCCAGAGAGGGAGGAGGATCTGCCGTCGCTCCCAGAGCCAGAGAGGGGTGAGGAGCTGCCGTCGCTCCCAGAGCCAGAGAGGGAGGAGGAGCCTCCGTCACTCCCAGAGCCAGAGAGGAGTGAGGAGCTGCCGTCGCTCCCAGAGCCAGAGAGGGAGGAGGATCGCCGCCTCCGCCACCAGAGGGAGCCGGGCCTCCTCCGCCCCAGAGGGAGCCGGGCCGCCTCCGCCTCCGCCACCCGCCTCCGCCACCAGAGGGAGCCGGGCCGCCGCCTCCGCCACCAGAGGGAGCCGGGCCGCCGCCGCCGCCTCCGCCACCAGAGGGAGCCGGGCCGCCGCCGCCGCCTCCGCCACCAGAGGGAGCCGGGCCGCCGCCTCCGCCACCAGAGGGAGCCGGGCCGCCGCCGCCGCCTCCGCCACCAGAGGGAGCCGGGCCGCCGCCGCCGCCTCCGCCACCAGAGGGAGCCGGGCCGCCGCCGCCGCCTCCGCCACCAGAGGGAGCCGGGCCGCCTCCGCCACCAGAGGGAGCCGGTCCGCCGTCGCCGCCTCCGCCACCAGAGGGAGCCGGTCCGCCGTCGCCGCCTCCGCCACCAGAGGGAGCCGGTCCGCCGTCGCCGCCTCCGCCACCAGAGGGAGCCGGGCCGCCGTCGCCGCCTCCGCCACCAGAGGGAGCCGGGCCGCCGTCGCCGCCTCCGCCACCAGAGGGAGCCGGGCCGCCGTCGCCATGCTACCTTGGACATTCGGGGCCCCCTCAACCAAAGAAGGCTTGGGGGCTCCGACATCAACCCCGCCCACCACCACCCACCATAACAGCCCACCCAAGGGACATAATTGGACTCTTGGGGGGAGGAGGGTGGGGGGGGGGGGGGGGAAGGGGGGAGGTTGGCCGATTGCGGCCGGTGTACGTTGTACATGGGGGGAGGTGTGTGGCAGAGCAAAGCTCTGCCCTTTTAAATTGGCAGGGATGGGGTTAACTTCCCCTGCCTGCCTGGGTTTATTATGTTCAGGTGGCTGGGGTTGATTAGTTGATTAGGTTGATTAACGATCAATCAGCGCCTGCCACAGACCCCCTTACTACAACAGTGTGCTGCCTTCCGGGAGCCTCGGTCAAGCACATCACTGAGAACGTGGACAGGCTCCTAGAACGAACAGGAGACGACCCGATAGTAGTCGTCCACATCGGTACAAACAACATTGGAAGAGACAGACCAAAATCCCTGCAAAACAAATTCAGAGAGCTAGGAAGGAAATTAAAAGAGAAAACCAAAACTGTGGTATTTTCTGGTATACTACCCGCACCTTGCAAAGGACCATATGGACAGCTGGAAATAATTAATCAAAACGCATGGCTGAAGACGTGGTGCACACGGGAAGGCTTCACCTATCTTGATCACTGGACCACATTCTACAACGAGGACTATCTGTATAGACGGGACGGACTGCACTTAAATAACAAGGGAACCAGTCTACTCGGAGAAAAGATCCTCGAGCAGGTTCAGAAGCATTTAAACTAGAAAGGAAGGGGGGAGAAATCAACAAAAAAACAGAAGGGAGACCACATCAAAACAAGAACAACAACTCAGGTAAGACAACCATTAAATGTATTTATCTAAATGCTAGAAGTATCAGAAACAAAATTCTAGAACTTGAAGCTACTGCACTAACAAGTAACTATGATGTGATAGGTGTTACAGAAACTTGGTTGTCTGAGAGGGATGGGGACGAATATAATATTTGTGGGTATACACTGTATAGGAAAGACAGGCAGGACAGAAGAGGAGGAGGGGTAGCGCTATACATAAGAAACAGTCTTGAAGCCCAGGTGTTAAACCTGGACAAAGAAAATAAAGCCGAATCAATATGGGTCAGAATAACAGACAAAAATTCAAAGGGCATAATAATAGGAGCATGCTATAGACCGCCAGATTCAGACGGTGAGCAAAATAATCTGTTATACAATGACATTAGAAATGCGTGTAGCAAAGGAGAAGCCATACTAATGGGGGATTTCAACTTCCCCCAAATAAAATGGGAAAACCCGGTGGGTAGCACGAAGGATGAAATAGAAATGGTGGAAATGACAAATGACTGCTTCCTAACACAATTTGTCAAGGCACCGACTAGAGGGGAGGCATGCCTTGATTTAGTCTTTTCAAATAACGAAGACAGAATAACTAAAACAGAGGTCAGAGAACCACTGGCAAACTCAGACCACAACATGGTCTCATCTGAAGTGCTTTTTAAAACCCCCAAAGTAATGACTAAAGCTAAGGTTTACAATTTTAGAAAAGCAAACTATGAAGGTATGAAACAGAGACTAACAGAAGTAGATTGGAGTAAAATAGAGAAAACACCCACAGAAGAAGGATGGTTGTTCTTCAAAAATGTAGTACTAGAGGCGCAAAACAATTACATCCCTAAAGTAGACAAATCTAAATGTAAAACTAAATTGCCAAAATGGTTTAATAGATCAATTAAAAAAAATATTCAGCGAAAAAAGGCACTTTACAGAGCATTAAAAAAGGACCAAAAAGAAAGTACGCAGAAAGAGTACACAGAACTGCAAACGCAAGTCAAAAAGGAAGTTAGAAAGGTCAAGAGAGAAATAGAAATAAACATTGCTAAGGGAGCTAAAACCAGTTCCAAAATGTTTTTCCAATATTACAACAGCAAGAGAACATTCAAAGAGGAGATTAAATGTTTAAGAGATACAAATGGCAAAATCGTAGATGAAGAAAAAAAAATAGCAAATATATTAAATGATTACTTTTCACAAGTTTTTACAAAGGAAGATACTGACAACATGCCCCACATGTCATCCAGTTCCTATCTAGTTTTAAATAACTTTAGCATAACTGAGGCAGAAGTGTTAAAGGGACTAGGAGCTCTTAAACAAATCCCCTGGGCCGGATGAGATCCTCCCAGTAGTACTCAAAGAAATGAAAGAAGTAATTTACAAACCGCTAACCAAGATCATGCAGCAGTCTCTTGACACAGGGGTTGTACCGACAGACTGGAAAATTGCAAACGTAATACTGATCCACAAAAAGGGAAACAAAACTGAACCAGGTAACTACAGACCAGTAAGCCTGACTTCTATTATTTGCAAACTTATGGAAACTATAATAAGATCCAAAATGGAAAATTACCTATATGGTAACAGGGTCCTGGGAGACAGTCAACATGGTTTTAGGAAAGGGAGATCGTGTCTAACTAACTTGCTTGATTTTTTGGATAATTTTTTTTGGATAACTTGCTTGATAATGGATAATTGCAATACTGAAATTGGAGAAGGAATCTATGAAAAAAACCTAGGAGTTTTTGTTGACTCAGAAATGTCTTCGTCTAGACAATGTGGGGAAGCTATAAAAAAGACTAACAAGATGCTCGGCTACATTGTGAAAAGTGTTGAATTTAAATCAAGGGAAGTAATGTTAAAACTGTACAATGCACTAGTAAGACCTCATCTTGAATATTGTGTGCAGTTCTGGTCACCTCGCTATAAAAAAGATATTGCTGCTCTAGAAAGAGTGCAAAGAAGAGCGACCAGAATTATTCCGGGCTTAAAAGGCATGTCATATGCAGACAGGCTAAAAGAATTGAATCTGTTCAGTCTTGAACAAAGAAGACTACGTGGCGACCTAATTCAAGCATTCAAAATTCTAAAAGGTATTGACAGTGTCGACCCAAGGGACTTTTTCAGCCTGAAAAAAGAAACAAGGACCAGGGGTCACAAATGGAGATTAGACAAAGGGGCATTCAGAACAGAAAATAGGAGGCACTTTTTTACACAGAGAATTGTGAGGGTCTGGAATCAACTCCCCAGTAATGTTGTTGAAGCCGACACCCTGGGATCCTTCAAGAAGCTGCTTGATGAGATTCTGGGATCAATAAGCTACTAACAACCAAACGAGCAAGATGGGCCGAATGGCCTCCTCTCGTCTGTAAACTTTCTTATGTTCTTATGTTCTTAATAAGGCACGATAGGGTGTGGATATTGTGTTGTTATGTGTTAATAACAAGGATTCCAGTTCCCGATAGGCAGAGAGGAAATGACGTGCATGGATATGTTACTAACCTGGGAGCTGAGCTCGGTATGGTAATCCTGAGTTGTATCCGATTAGCTAGTTTACGTTTGTTAATAAAGGTTATAAACCTACGCCCTGTTTGTCATTATTAAAGGAACAAACATAACATGGTGTCAGAGCGGGATGTTGGCGAGCACAGACGGAGCAAACAAAGAAAAGACTCAGTAAAATGCCACAAGCACTGCGAGTGAAAACGAAAGTAAACAGCTGCTACACGAGGCTGAAAGGGAAGCGTGAGTAGTGGAGAGAAAACGCTAGCTAACACAGATGAGTGATACAACAAGCAATACCAGTGCAAGTGAAACTGAGGAGCAACTCACCCCAGCAGGAGAGAATACTGTTGCCAATGATCAGCAATGAAACCAAGTAAGAGAAATTCTTGTACCAGGAGTGTTTCCCGTCATGGATAAGTTAAGCCCAACACCTATGCAGTTGATTGGCAATCTTGCTGATAACTGGAAACGTTTCAAGCAGAGATTCAATATATATCTAGCTGCAAGTGGAGCTGGGGGAAACGATGAAAAACTGAAAGCGTCCATTTTTCTGCATGTCACAGGGGAAGATGCTTTGGACATTTATAATAGCTTTCAACTTGACAAGGCAAATTTAACTTTGAATGTGCTCATGGCTAAGTTTGAGGAGGACTTCGTACCAAGCCAGAACATCACGTTTGAGAGATACAAGTTTTTCTCCTGTGATCAGAAACAGGGAATAAGTTTTGATCAGTATTTAGCTGAGCTACACACACTGAGTAAAACATGTGATTTTGGAAATTTAAAAGACTCTCTCATCAAAGACAGAATAGTCTGTGGAATACCTGATAATGGACTTAGGGAAAGATTACTACGTGAGCAAGATTTGACACTGGAAAAGACAGTGAACATGTGTAGAGCAGCAGAGACCACCTGTACACAAGCTAAGGAGCTGTGCAGGGATGAGACAGCCGTGCATGCATTAAAGAGAGAGGAGCAGCACACAAAACGGTCTACAAAACAAAAGCAAGCAAGAGAGAAAATACCAGAGAACAAATGTGGCAGATGCGCAGGCAGTCACAAACCCAAGTCATGTCCAGCATTCGGCAAATCATATAACAACTGCGGGAAAAGGAACCCTTTCTCAAAATGCTGCAGAGCTGAGGCTGCAAAGAAAAAGGTCCACACAGTCAATGAAGAGCCAGAAGAATTCTTTGTTGATTCTGTGCAGAGTTGCGATGATTATAAAGCTGAATGGATTGTGCCATTGACTGTAAATGAGACTATAATACCATTCAAGCTTGATACTGGAGCCCAGGTAAACCTATTATCCACTGATGACTACAAGACACTAAAAACAAAGAGCAAAATTCACCCTGTGAAAGTGAAAGTGACTGGCTATACCGGAGAAAATGTGCCAGTCAAAGGAGGCTGCATGCTAACCTTCAAACACATATACCAGGGGTAGAGACCATGATGGATGACATCATCATATGGGCGTCCACGCGAGAAGAACGTGACACACGAGTGAGACAAGTACTAGACTTGACACAGAAATGTGAGTTTGGCGTGAAAACACTTACCTTCGTGGGAGATGTCCTCTCCGAGGCAGGAGTAAAGCCAGACCCAAGGAAAACATCAGCCATCGAGAACATGGAACGTCCCCAGAACAAGGATGACGTTAGACGGTTTCTAGGGATGGTGACATACCTGGCAAAGTTCATACCCCAACTGTCAACGCAGTCAGCATCACTCAGGTGTCTTCTCGAGCAGAAAACTGAGTGGATGTGGTCCCATCAGCAGGAAGAATGCTTCAAAAACCTGAAAAAGACAATAATGGAGGAGCCGGTGCTTAAGTTCTATGACCCAGAGAGGAGCACCAGGATTTCGGCAGACGCATCACAGTACAGCCTAGGTGCAGTGCTACTCCAACAGCACGAAGAGACCTGGCAACCTGTTGCCTATGCGTCGAGAGCCTTAATGAGCGCAGAATCCAGATATGCTCAAACAGAGAAGGAACTCCTAGCCAGCACATATGCATGCGAAAGGTTCCACCAGTACGTCTACGGACAAGCCTTTGAAGTAGAAACTGACCATAAGCCGCTGGTGTCCATCATGGCCAAATCATTGAACGATTGTCCTATGAGGATACAGCGCATGTTGATCAGACTGCAAAAGTATGATGTGAAGATGATATACACACCGGGAAAATTCATGTTTGTGGCTGACACTCTTTCGAGCTGTAGACAAGGAAGAAAGCGCAGATCACAAGAAAAGTGCAGAAATACAAGCTTATGTCGACATAACTGTGACATCACTTCCTGTGTCTGCCATGAGAACTGAGCAGATCAGACAAGAGACAGAATCAGATGAGACAATGAAAGAGCTCAAAGAGAGAATACTGAAAGGATGGCCTGCACAGAAGAATGACTGTACAAGGAGAATCCAGAACTATTGGACGTGCAGAGAAGAACTCTCCGTCGTGAATGACATCGTCTTCAAGGGAAACAGGTTTGTGATCCTGACAGCACTACGCAAGGAAATGCTACAAAAGATACATGAAGGACATTTAGGTGAAGAAAAATGCAAACGCAGAGCACAAGAAGTTATGTACTGGCCGGGAATGAACCAAGATATCAGCCAGACCACAGCTTCATGTGTCTGTCACCTACAGACCCAAACAGCAAGCAGAGCCACTTATGTCTCATCCTGTGCCCGACAGACCCTACTTCAAAGTTGGAGTTGACCTATTTGACTGTAATGAAAAAAGTCACATTGTAGTCACTGATCTAACTAGCTGGAAGTGGCGACACTGCAATCAACATCTAGTAAAGCAGTCATCTCTTACCTGAAGACAGTCTTCGCGAGACATGGGGTCCCTGTTGAACTGTTTTCCGACAATGGCCCTCAGTTCTCGAGCAGTGAGTTCACTTCCTTCGCCAAGGAACAAACACACAACCTCGAGCCCGAACTACCCACGTTCCAACGGTCTGGCGGAGAGCTCAGTCAAAATCGTCAAAGGTCTGATGAAAAAGGCATATGATGGAAAGGAGGACTTCCAGAGAAGTCTCATGATATACAGGAGTGCGCCACTGCAGAACGGCCTGTCACCAGCCCAGATGTTGATGGAACAACGCATACGCACCAACCTTCCAATGCACAAAGACCTGCCTGCTGACACCTAAGGGAGCACACAAAGTCAAACACGCTAAAGAGCAACAAAACAAGAAACAAAAACAGCAATATGACAAGAGTGCAAAACAGCTACCCAACCTGAGGCCTGGAGATCAAGTACGACTCAGAGACTACTCCACAGGAACCTGGACACAGCAAGGATGCGTGCAGCAAGAAATCGCACCTCGCTCTTATGAGATCCAGACAGAGCATGGAACAGCTCTGAGGAGAAATCGTGTGGATCTTCGTTATCAAACTTCAAACCAAGAGGCTGATACTCATCAAAAAAACACTCCAGAATAGTCAAAAGCCACCATCAGTGAACAGGTTGATCACAGTTCCTTGAATCAAACTGACTTTGGTCTGACAGCTGTACCCAGTACACCAGCGGAGATATATAGCAGACCACGAAGAACTGTAAAGCCACGTGAGAGACTTATTGAAACTTGTTAAATTGCAATAGCATAGGGACTGTGGTTAGACAACAACTTGACAGACTGTAAAAAAAAAAAAAAAAGTAAAAAAGTATGTTTGTGTAAACAGAGATACGTTGAGGATGGGGTAGACAGAGTAGAAAGGAAAAAATGAAACAAATGTGTTCTGTTTAAAACTTCCTATTTATAAAGAAAAGTAGTTTCTTTTAAAGGGGGGAAGATGTGTTGTTATGTGTTAATAACAAGGACTGCAGTTCCCGATAGGCAGAGAGGAAATGACGTACAGGGATATGTTACTAACCTGGGAGCTGAGCTCGGTATGGTAATCCTGAGTTGTATCTGATTAGCTAGTTTACGTTTGTTAATAAAGGCTATAAACCTATACCCTGTTTGTCATTATTAAAGGAACAAAACAGATATTAGAGTATATCCCACACCCTGAAGTGCCTTATTGCGCTTATTAAATGAGTCAACTAACTAAATCATAATAAATAAATAAATACAAAACACAGAAATATGTTTTAGTTAACAAAAAAGTTGGGGAGATTTGTATTAATTCAAAAATATTATAATTTTTTAGTAAACATTGAATACATTAAAAACAAATAGCACTATTTCTAGCTGTTAAATTGAACACTGCCATTGAAACTGCAGCCTTGACGATGTACAGGCCCTTTCTGAACAGTAGGTGGCGCTGCAGCAAGCGATTTCGAGCACCATGGCGTTTGATTCATTGTTATTGTTGTCTGAGGAAGTGCAGCTGGACAGTCACGGAGCCCTTCTTTGCCACGTCTTGCCGTATTTAACTGCACATCAAAACAAACCTCACAAGACTGGCGGTTGACAGTGTTGCGCAAGATTACACCGTGTAACAATTTCTTTTTTTTTTGTTCCTGGGTAGTAAGTGTTATTTCCTAATTGCTTATGCCTCAAAAGTATAGAAAATGGCTATTATTCCCCACAGACTTTGCTTTTGTGACCAGGACAGTGATATTTCAAAATATCACTATTTCCAATGGGAAAACGGGCAAATGTGTGTCTTTTCGTTCACGTAAAGTCAGAAAAATAACAACATATTAATCCAAATTAACATATATTTATACTAAAGTAATACAAAAATGACTACAAAACATTTAGAAGTGAGTAGTTTTTCGAGATTTACGATTATACTGTATTTTTGTAGTCATTTTTGTATTACTTTAGTATAAATACATGTTAATTTGGATTCATATGTTGTTATTTTTCTGACTTTAAAAAAAAACACCCCCATGTGACCTGTTTTGACCAATCAGAATAGCATATTTAAAAGACCCATTTTATAAATACTTATATAACATGCTCCAAATAAAGTAAATCAAAAAGTGAATACAAAAACACACACACGCACACACACAGACACTCACACACACTCACACACACACACACACACACACACACACACACACACACACACACACACACACACACACACACACACACACACACACACACACACACACACACACACACACACACACACACACACACACACACACACACACACACACACACACACACACACACACACACACACACACACACACACACACACACACACACACACACACACACACACACACACACACACACACAGACACACACGACACACTCACACTCACACACACACACACACTCACACACACACACACACACACACACACACACACACACTCAGTAACATGCTCCAAAGAAAAGTGCTTAAAATGGCTGCATGAGAGCGGCAAATTCAGGCACCCTGTGATAAACCCTACTCTGATAGAATCAAGAGGACTGCTTTATCGGAAATATTGGCTTATAAATAAAATGAGCATTACTGTATCTGTACCTTCCCCCTCTGTTTTCAGTCGTTTGGAATCTCCAGCAGCAAGCGTCTGCTTCGCGCTCCCACACATCACACTGAGCCACAAACTGTCTGTCTGCAGCTCCCACCACATGATTTCCCTCATGGATAAGAGAAGCCGCCAAGTCCAGCCCTGTGTGCCTCTCCTATTACAGTCAGTAAGCAATACTGTCAAATCCCACATAAACGCCTTTTAAACTGCCCAGTTTAAAAGAGTAACTGATTCAAATGAATGGATATAGGCAGTTACATTTTTCTGTGACTCGATGCTGACACGGCAGTCTTTTCGTTCGCACTTCATATAAGACAAGCTTCAAGAGGCTGACCTCTGTTTTGCAGCCTTGGTTTTGTTCGACAGGGGGGTATCATTTTACATACCTTTTGAGTTGATGTAAAGATTAATACAACATTTCAAAACTTTCCCACCACATCCACGGTGTTAGAATGCCCTTCATCCTAGAAAATCATTTGGCAGTATTCTGTATAGAAAATCTCCAGTCACATGTGTTTGATCATTTTCAAATGTATTAAGTTTAACAACATATACATTATTTAAACATGAACAGTTTTACACAAGGGTTATTAAATGACATACAGTGGCTCTCAAAAGTATTCACCCCTTGGTCTTTTCCACATTTTATTGTGTTACAACATGGAATCAAAATGGATTTAATTAGGAGTTTTTGCCACTGATCAAAACAAAAAAAGTCCATAATGTTGAAGTGAAAAATAAAATCTACAAATTGTTCTAAATTAATTACAAATATAAAACAGAAAAGAATTGATTGCATAAGTATTCACCCCCTTTGCTGTGACACACCTAAATAAGCTCTGGTGCAACCAATTGTCTTTAGAAGTCACATAATTAGTTGAATGGAGTCCACCTGTGTGCAATGAAAGTGTTTCACATGATTTCAGGTTAAATACACCTGTCTCTGGGAGGTCCCACAGTTGGTTAGTACTTTTCCTAACAAAAACTACATCATGAAGACGAAGGAACATTCAAAGCAAATCCGGAATAAGGTTCTTCAAGGGCACCAATCAGGGGTAGGATATAAGAACATTTCCAGGGCATTGAATATCCCCCGGAGCACAGTAAAGTCCATTATTAAGAAATGGAGAGAATATGGCACAACTGTGAATCTGTCTAGAACAGGCTGTCCTCAAAAACTGAGTATCAGGGCAAGAAGGGCACTAGTCAGGGAGGCCACCAAGAGGCCTATGGCAACTCTAAAGGAATTACAGTCTTCCACGGCTGAGCTGGGAGACACTGCATACGGCAACATTAGCCTGAGTGCTTCATAAAACTGGCCTTTATGGGAGAGTGGCAAAAAGAAAGCCATTGTTGAAAAAAACTCAATCAAATCTCGGCTAGTTTGCCAGAAGGCATGTGGGAGACTCTGAGACCAAGTAGAAGAAGATTCTATGGTCTGATGAGACCAAAATAGAGCTTTTTGGCCTCAGCGCTAAGCACTATGTGTGGCGCAAGCCTAACACTGCACATCATTCTGAGAACACCATGAAGCATGGTGGTGGCAGCATCATGCTATGGAGATGGAAAGCTTATGAAGATAGAGGACAAAATGGATGCAGCAAAGTACAGAGAAATCCTGAGACTTGGGAGAAGATTCATCTTCCAGCAGGACAATGACCCCAAGCGTACAGCCAAAGCCACACTGGAGTGGCTTAAAAACAAAAAGGTCAATGTCCTGGAGTGGTTCCCCTTTCCAAAGGTCCCCATCCAACTTGACGGAGCTTGAGCAATTTTGCAAAGAAGAATGGGCAAAAATTGCAGTGTCCAGATGTGCAAAGCTGGTAGAGACTTATCCAAATAGACTCATGGCTGTAATTGCTGCCAAAGGTGCCTCTACCGAATATTGACTCATTAGTGACTCAACTCACTCTGTTTTGTACTTGTAATTAATTTAGAACAATTTGTAGATTTTATTTTTCACTTTGACATTATGGACTTTTTTGTGTTGATCAGTAGCAAAAACTCCAAATTAAATCAATTTTGATTCCATGTTGTAACACAGTAAAATGCGGAAAAGTCCAAATTGATGAATAGTTTTCAGAGCCACTGTAACTTTATTAACATTTTCTCACAGACACTTTCCTATACAAGAAATATTGCATCTGTTACATTTAAAAACATTAATCATCCAACTAAAAATGCATATCTGTATTTATGTATATATATGTGTGTGTGTATATATATATATATATATATATATATATATATATATATATATATATATATATACTGTCTGACTGAGTTTGTAGTAAGAGAGCCTAATCTTGATAACGGGAGTCTCAGAAGGTGTCTCTTCCGGCCGATCGAACCTTATACTCCAACGCTGATGTCATCAAAGTAGGCGTACCGCAAGGTGTCCCTACGTGTTGACTCCAATGCTTCCCACAGTTGTGTCAGGTTGGCTGGTAGTGGATCTCTACTCTGAATAGCTTGTTCCATCTCATCCCACAGATGCTCAATTGGATTGAGATCTGGTGGCTGGGCAGGCCACTGCAGTAAGCTGAATTCACTGTCATGTTCGTGGAACCATTCCTGGACAATCCTAGCCTTATGGCACAGGGCATTATCCTGCTGAAAAAATCCATTAGCAGATGGATACACTGCTGCCATGAAGGGATGCACCTGATTGGCAATGATGTTCAAATATCCTGTGGCATTCAAATGTTGCTCCACTTTTATCAAGGGGCCCAATGTGTGCCATGAAAACACACCCCACACCATCACACCACCAGCCTGCAATGTTGACACGCGGCATGATGGATGCATGTACTCATGTGGTTTTCTCCATACCCTAGTCCTCCCATCAGTGTGAAACAGCAGGAACAGGGATTCTTCAGACCAGGCAATGTTTTTCCAATCCTCCAGTGTCCAGTGTTTTTGTTCCTTAGCCCTCTGCAACCGCAGTTTCTTGTGTTTTGCTGAAAGAAGTGGAACTCTGTTAGGTCGTTGGCTGCCATACCCCATTCGTGTCAAGGTACGATGAGTTGTGCATTCTTTTATGGGTGTTTCAGCACCAATGTTGTACTGGACTGTCAGTTGACTAACTGTAGCCCGTCTGTTGTGCTGCACAATTCCTGTCAGCCTCCTTTAGCTTCTTTCATCAATGAGCCGTTTTCACCACTGGCCTGCCATTGGCTGGATGTTCTTTGGGTGGTGAACCATCCTTGATACACACGGGAAACTGTTGAGCGTGAAAAACCCAGCAGCGTTGCAGTTCTTGACACACTCAAACCAGCGCGCCTGGCACTTACTACCATACACCATTCAAAGGCACTTAAATCTTTTGTCTTGCCCATTTACCCTCTGAATGGCACACATACACAATCCATGTCTCATTTGTGTCAAGGCTTAAAAATCCTTCTTTAACCTGTCTCCCCTTCATCTACACTGATTGAAGTGGATTTAACAGGTTACATCAATAAGGGATCATAGCTTTCACCTGGAATCACCTCATCAGTCTATTTCATGGAAAGAGCAGGTGTTCCCAGGTGTTCCTAATGTTTTGTACACTCAAAAGGTCTTTTTCAGGGAACAAGTAATGGGTTAACAACTTACAGCTGTTCTGCAGCAATGGAAGTAAATTAAGCCTTGAAAGTTGATGCTAACAATTCCTACAGGTGTCCCAACTTTTGTTGATTACTTACAAACCCTCTGTCTGTATAAAAGCAGTGTTGGAACAAACTGTGTTACTACACCCTCTTAAGCATTATTTGGACAGTATCGTACTGCAGGAAGTAGTATATTGCTATCATAATGGTGAGAAAAAGGCAGTTAACAAAGGAAGACAGACAGACCATTATAACCCTTAAAAGTGTAGGTCTTTCCTTTAGAGAAATTGTAAAGAAAGCCAAGGTGTCAGTGAGTACAGTTTCCTACACCATAAAAGGGCACTTGGAAACTGGAGGAAACTCTGACAGCAAGAGGTCTGGCAGACCCAAAGCCACAACAGAATCAGAAGACAAGTTTCTGAGAGTCAACAGCTTGTGTGATAGGCGGCTCACAGGACCACAGCTTCAAGCACAGCTTAACACTGGTCGAAGTAAGCAAGTCTCAGTTTCAACTGTGAAGAGAAGACTTCAAGCTGCAGGTTTGACAGGTCGAGTGGCAGTAAGAAAGCCATTGCTAAGATGACAAAATAAGAAAAAGAGGCTTGCCTGGGCCATGAAGCACAGCCAGTGGACTACTGAATACTGGAAGAAGGTCTTTTTTATGGACCGATGAATCAAAATTTGAAATCTTCGGATCATCACGCAGGGTTTTTGTACGCCGTCGAGTAGGCGAAAGGAAGGTTCCTTGGTGTGTGACACCAACTGTCAAACATGGAGGAGGAAGCGTGATGGTCTGGGGCTCTTTTGCTGGATCCAGAGTCGGCGATTTGCACAGAGTGAGTGGCACCCTGAACCAAAACGGCTACCACAACATTTTGCAGCGCCATGCAATACCCTCTGGTATACGCCTAGTTGGTCAGGGGTTCATCCTACAGCAAAATAATGACCCAAAACATACCTCCAGGCTATGTCAGAACTACCTTAGAAGAAAAGAACAAGACAGTAGGCTTCAAATCATAGAATGGCCAGCACAGTCTCCAGACTTAAACCCCATCGAGCTGGTTCGGGATGATCTGGACAGAAGGGTGAAAGCAAAGCAACCTACAAGTGCAACACATTTGTGGGAACTTCTGCAACAGTGTTGGGAAGAACTTTCCGAACAATATTTGATTTCCATTGAAGAAAGAATGCCACAAGTGTGTTCGGCTGTTATAGCTACAAAAGGTGGCTACTTTGATGAGTCAAAAATTTAGATTAAATTTTGTTAAACAAAACGATTACATTATTTATTTTTTACCTCCAATTGTTTATTTGTTCTATGCTTTAATTTCAGAATACATTGAGACATTAAACTGCGTAAATTTCAATAAAAACGGGAAAAATGGAGGTGTTCTAAAACTTTTGACCGGTAGTGTGTGTGTGTGTGTGTGTGTGTGTGTGTGTTTGTGTGTGTGTGTGTGTGTGTGTGTGTGTGTGTTCAGTGTGTGTGTGTGTGTGTGTGTGTGTGTGTGTGTGTGTGTGTGTGTGTGTGTGTGTGTGTGTATATATATATATATATATATATATATATATATATATATATATATATATATATATATATATATATATAATATGAACATTAAAAAAATGAGACAACATTTCAGTGTGCAGAAAGAGCCACGACTTGATACAGATTGTGCAAAATTCCCCATTTGTCAGCATGGCATCGAAGTTGGTTCACTGCAGAGATTAACAGGGCAGGGATATTCAGCAATATTAATGCATGTAGCTGCATCTGAACGTGTGAGCAACAATCTCTACACTCAAACAGCATGAACAGGTTTTTAATCTTGCTCAAGATATCTGTGCAGCTGTTTGAGGAATCCCAGCACCTAAGCAAGTAGGCACTGCACTCTGTATACTAAAAACAACTAGGAATAAGGAAACCATCACACTCCGGGATAGATTTGGCAACAGTATTGCTTAGCAAGATGCACAGAGATATGTAGCAACAGTGGCAACTGCAGTTAGTGACCAAGTCTCTCAAGATGGGTTCTTCATACCAAAGCGTTTGAAGCAGATAGATTTGCATACTGTTTAACTTAGATAACTTGATAACTTAGATTGTCATGAATGCACACAAGATTGCAAATCAATGCATGGTATAATCTATCAGCACTGCAACAAAGATGAAGAGATACAATCTGTGGCAAGCATACCTCTGCTCAAAACCTGTGAGACTATCAAAAACCCAAAAGCATTTCGGACTGTAAGCAGGCACTTGACCCTGAGGGATCGCCAGAAGAGTCGATCCCTAGCTGATGTAACAGCAGAGGCTAAGCAGTCTGAGAAAACAAGTGAGCGACTGGATCACCTCAGCTGCCTGTGGAACCTGCTGCAGATCAAGAAAACAAGTGAGCGACTGGATCACCTCAGCTGCCTGTGGAACCTGCTGCAGATCAAGAAAATAAGTGAGCGACTGGATCACCTCAGCTGCCTGTGGAACCTGCTGCAGATCAAGAAAATAAGTGAGCGACTGGATCACCTCAGCTGCCTGTGGAACCTGCTGCACATCAAGAAAACAAGTGACTGGATCACCTCAGCTGCCTGTGGAACCTGCTGCAGATCAAGAAAACAAGTGAGCGACTGGATCACCTCAGCTGCCTGTGGAACCTGCTGCAGATCAATAAGTGACTGGATCACAGGCTAAAATAATTGAATCTATTCAGTCTTGAACAAAGAAGACTACGCGGCAACCTGATTCAAGCATTCAAAATTCTAAAAGGTATTGACAATGTCGACCCAAGGGACTTTTTCAACCTGAAAAAAGAAACAAGGACCAGGGGTCACAAATGGAGATTAGACAAGAGGGCATTCAGAACAGAAAATAGGAGGCACTTTTTTACACAGAGACTCGTGAGGGTCTGGAATCAACTCCCCAGTAATGTTGTTGAAGCTGACACCCTGGGATCCTTCAAGAAGCTGCTTGATGAGATTTTGGGATCAATAAGCTACTAACAACCAAACGAGCAAGATGGGCCGAATGGCCTCCTCTCGTTTGTAAACTTTCTTATGTTCTTACAGGTTAAAAGCGCTGCTGCATGTTTTTATTGCAATAAATTAAAAGATTTACAAAAACACACAGCTCACTGAGCCAAAATAAAAAGGTTAAACAAAACATCAATAAATAACACCTCCACCCAAAACAAGCACCGTGCTGCTGCTTCCAGCACGCGTAGCAATTGTCACTCGCTCGCACTCGTTCCTCCTCCTTGAATATCACCCCTGATGAGCGGCTGATCAGCTCTTTCATACAGCTGTGCCTCTGAGCTCCATTGCTGTATCTGAGCTCCACTGCTGTGCCTCTGTGTTCCATTGCTGTGTCCGAGCTCCATTGCTGTGCCTCTGAGCTCCACTGCTGTGCTCCTGAGCTCTATTGTTGTGTTTCAGATCCACTGCTGTGCCTCTGAGCTCCACTGCTGTGCCTCTGCACTCCATTGCTGTGTCTGAGCTCCATTGCTGTGCCTCTGAGCTCCATTGTTGTGTCTGAGCTCCACTGCTGTGCCTCTGAGCTCCATTACTGTGCCTCTGAGCTCCACTGCTGTGTCTGAGCTCCACTGCTGTGCCTCTGAGCTCCATTACTGTGCCTCTGAGCTCCATTGCTGTGTCTGAGCTCCATTGCTGTGCCTCTGCGCTCCATTATATTTTGCACGAGAGTTTTTAATTTGCGTGGCCGACAGTCAATTTGTTAACAATCACAAGCTGTCTGGCAGAGACGAGCTGCTAACACCGCCTCTGCCAGACCACATTTAAACTATACAATAATACATTGAATCACCCATGCTACATAACCCAACCAATACATCCAATAATAATAGTAATAATAATAATCATAATAATAATAATAACCCCCTTTTAATAATACATTTATCAGCAGAGCTTTGCATTAGATAGTTGATGAGTAAAACTGCAGTTCAAGACATGCTTGTAAAAGGTGATGTTTTGTACCTGGAACAGCAAACAGGATCATGAAAGGCAGAGGTTACTGTGCCATGCTGAGGCACATAGCCTGGTTCATAGTATTATATTTGCATTACACGAGGAATCCTTTCAGCAGCGGCTGGCAAGTGAAGCAGACAAAGACCTTGAATGTTGGTCATTACTTTCTCAGAGCAGCCTTACGCTCACAGGAGCAATCTCAGAAAAAGATGCTGAGAAGGCATCAAAGGCATGCCCAAGTGCATCAGAGCCTGTGGCAGAGCAAAGCTCTGCCCTTTAAATTGGCAGGGATGGGGTTAACTTCCCCTGCCTGCCTGGGTTTATTATGTTCAGGTGGCTGGGGTTGATTAGTTGATTAGGTTGATTAACGACCAATCAGCGCCCAGCCACCTGATATAAAAGGAGGCCTCAGCTTCTCATTTGGGAGAAGGGAGCTGAGGAAGCAGGTTGGTGTTTGTTTTGTGGTTTTTGAATTTTCTAAATCCAGTGAAGGCATTGCCCAGCCTGGAAACTTTATTTTTGTGAGTTTTGTTTTTGCTTTATTTGTGTTTGAGTATTTGTTATTTTGCCCGTGTGCACTTTATTTTTGTTTATTTATAATAAAATTGTTATTTTTTTGAACTGCAGACTGTCTCTGGGCCTCTATCCACTCGCCAGCCTGCCACAGAGCCTCTGAAGAGAATACAGACTCAGAGACACAGTGTGAAAACACAACACCACAAACAAAGGACTAGTTTGAAACAGTTTCTAACAGATTATGATAAGATTGGAAGAGAGTATAAGAAATGGAGTGGAAATGCTAATATATTTTTATAGTATTTCATGTAATGTTTTAGTTTGAATCGTCAGTCAATTCTTTGATTTGACTCCACATGATGCCTGTGTTATGATACAAGCATATACCTTAGGGCATGCTGTGACCTGTGCGTCTTTGCTTGCTTGTATCTAATGTTTATACGATTGTATTAACATTATTTTCTTATATATATTATTAAGTATTATTACACATAAGTATTACATACAATAAGTATTATTGATTTAAAAAAAATCATTTGTCACATTTATTTCCCTACAGGATTTTCTTGTTGTTACTGCATCTTTGTTAAAAGCGCTTTGTGATGGTGTTCCACTATGAAAGGCGCTATACAAAATAAAGATTGATTGATTGATACTATTTTGGTCCCAAAAGAGGCATCACCAGGTTTTAGAGAGAAATACAGCTGGGTTTCATCTGCATAAAAATGGAAATTTGCTCCATGTTTGCTTATAATATCACCCAGAGGGAGCATATACATGGAAAATGATAAAGAACCTAAAATAGAGCCCTGTGGAAAACCACAAACTGATTCAGACAATGCAGATTATTCATTCCCAGTTAAAATAAATTGAGACCTATCAGAAAGATAAGACTTGAACCAGGGTGAAACAACTCCAGATAAACCCACAAAATGTTGCAGGCGAGTGATTAAGATCGAGTGATCCACGGTATCAAAAGCAGCACTTAGATCTAATAAAATTAAAACTGATAAATAACCAGAGTTAGTTCCAATTAATAGATCATTTAATACTCTAACGAGCGCCCTCTCAATACTGTGTGCACGGCGACAACCAGACTGGCATGTTTCATAGATGTTGTTTTGTGTCAAAAATGGATGCAGTTGATTTGCAACTACCCTTTTGAAGGGACCGAGAAAGGATATCAAAGCAACAACAAACACCCCTGCATCTGCAGCTGGTGACTCATCAGTGCGCAGCCTGAAGAAAAGAGAAATAAACAAATGTGTGAAAGAGATGTTCCAGCCAAATATTAGGTGTCCGGGGGCATCGGGAAGTTGATTAATGTTCAATATGCGCTAAAAGAAACCGGTATTAAACTGGTTTCTTAAATGAACATAACAAGCACAGAGGAGGGGGACAACTGAGCCCCAAGCTCCGTACTGATAGGTACAGACCCGGGGTAAAGAGATCATTTAAGAGGTAGTTACTAAAGAATTGTTTGCTGCATACTGGCTTCTGATAAGGGTAAGGGATGTTATGTAAAAACTATATAACCCATGTGCATGCTTTACCCTGGTAGAATATACTAGTTACTGGTGCAGTGACTGTTGTTCTCCGGAGCGCTCTGTTGTTTGATGCCCACTGCAATAAACCTAAAGCAACGATCGGACGTGATTGATTGTCTCTGAGTTTCATCTAGAACCCTACCCTTTCTAATATCTTTGCAAGAAAAGGAAGGTTTGAAATAGGTCTATAATTATGTTAATTAGTTATGTTTCTTGCTCATTGGCTTTGTGACAGCTGATGGAACTAGCCCAGAAGAAAGTGAACCATTAATAAAATTAAGAACAAAATATTTATTTCAATAGTTTAGTTGGAATAGGATCAATAATGCAGGTAGTATGTTTAATATGCATGACTGTATCATTTAAACCTATCAGGTCACCGGAGAGAAGGAATAAAAAAATAACCAGAATAGGTCTGGTAGATTCTACTGGGGTATGTCTTTCATCACCAAAGCTATCTGTGAAATTTGGTCTCTGATGTTTATAATTTGACTATGGAAATAGTCAGTGAAGTCATTGCAAGAGACTGTGGCAGCAGAAGGATTACACTGAGGATTAACTAGTTTATTCAAAATAGAAAAAAGACATCTAGGATTATCTTTGTTTGTTTCAGTTTGAGTAGTATGTTGATCAGGCTAATACTTTATACACACTCATACTTCATTGACTAAACACGGGCTGCCACCACCCCGTCTTAACCAATAAGCACACATTGATTAGCATACATGTCTTCCTTATTTTATATAACTAAATGGAATTAACCCCAAGATCCAGATTCAGCTGACATGCATATAACTAAACTTAATTAACCCCAAGATGCAGTTCCAGATAATCATCAGTAAAACACACATCAATGAAAAACCCACATAACTGGTTCCAAGCAGCTTGCGCCTCAAGCCTGCACACAGCTTTGCATGCACTGTTTTTCACTGCTGCCACTGTATTCTATTGTGTCACATCACGTCTGGTCACACCTCTAATATTCCTACACTGGCTGCAATGAGAGAACTATCTTCAGCGGCTCCTGATGCTGCCTGTGCTTTCAGAGATGGACACTTCATTGTGAGACAAACATCTGGAAAGTTCAATGGCATCTGGCCCTATATTGCACTTCAGAAGACATGCAGCTGTGATGCCAAGACCCAACTCTTCCATGGTGTAAGCCTGCAGCCTGCAGCTGTGGAGAAGTACTGGCAAGCCTGACCAATACTGACAGCAGTCTCTGAGCAGACAGAAGCCATGGCACAGCTGGGCCAATATGATCACAACACCATGAAGAATGCCAAGCACAGAAAAGCACAGACAGCATCAGGAAAATATAAAATGTGGTTTAAGGGAAAGTTAGCAACCCATTTTGTTGTGATGTCATGGAGTTACTGAACACCTCTGCTGGTCAAAAATGTGAATCACATGACCTTGTGAAAGCCACAGAAAAGGGAGTTACAGCATTAGTTTATACACAAAAAAATGACAGTAAAAAAGTGGAAGCTGTGAAGCTTCAAACATTTGCAAGTGCCAAAACAGACATCAATGGAAAACCCACATAACTGGTTCCAAGCACGAGACAGAATGATCACTCTCCAGTGACCTAAATAGGTTTAAATGATACATTCAGAAATCAAAATCCACTTTTCTCAAGACCTGGATAGAGAGACAAAATTCTCTATTTTTAGTCATGAATGGATAAGTTATCCCTCCTCCCTATTTGAGCTTGACCCAGACCTTCAGCAAGGCTATGCTATGTGGAAAGGTAAAATCAGATTACTTGGTTGCTCTTAAGAAGCACTTGAGAGGATCCTGGAGACAGAACGATCACTTGAGAGGATCCTAGAAACAGAACGATCACTTGAGAGGATCCTAGAAACAGAACGATCACTTGAGAGGATCCTACAAACAGAACAATCTCTTGAGAGGATCCTAGAAACAGAACGATCACTTGAGAGGATCCTAGAAACAGAACAATCTCTTCAGAGGATCCTAGAAACAGAACAATCACTTTAGAGGATCCTAGAAACAGAACAATCTCTTGAGAGGATCCTAGAAACAGAAAGATCACTTGAGAGGATCCTAGAAACAGAACGATCACTTGAGAGGATCCTGGAGACAGAACGATCACTTGAGAGGATCCTGGAGACAGAAGAATCACTTGAGAGAATCCCAGAGACAGAACAATCACTTGAGAGAATCCCAGAGACAGAACAATCTCTTGAGAGAATCCCAGAGACAGAACAATCACTTGAGAGAATCCCAGAGACAGAACAATCTCTTGAGAGGATCCTAGAAACAGAACGATCACTTGAGAGGATCCTAGAAACAGAACGATCACTTGAGAGGATCCTGGAGACAGAACGATCACTTGAGAGGATCCTGGAGACAGAAGAATCACTTGAGAGAATCCCAGAGACAGAACAATCTCTTGAGAGAATCCCAGAGACAGAACAATCACTTGAGAGAATCCCAGAGACAGAACAATCTCTTGAGAGAATCCCAGAGACAGAACGATCACTTGAGAGAATCCTGGAGACAGAACAATCACTTGAGAGGATCCTGGAGACAGAAGAATCACTTGAGAGAATCCCAGAGACAGAATAGTCTCTTGAGAGAATCCTGGAGACAGAACAATCACTTGAGAGAATCTGGAGACAGAACGATCACTTGAGAGAATCCTGGAGACAGAACGATCACTTGAGAGAATCCTGGAGACAGAACGATCACTTGAGAGAATCTGGAGACAGAACAATCACTTGAGAGAATCCCAGAGACAGAACAATCTCTTGAGAGAATCCTGGAGACAGAACAATCACTTGAGAGAATCTGGAGACAGAACGATCACTTGAGAGAATCCTGGAGACAGAAGAATCACTTGAGAGAATCCAGAGACCGAACAATCACTTGAGAGAATCCCAGAGACAGAACAATCACTTGAGAGAATCCCAGAGACTAAACAATCACTTGAGAGAATCCCAGAGACAGAGCAATCACTTGTCAGATTCAGATGAGCACATATTACTGGTTGTAGATTCTATGGATTTTCTGCAGCACCTTGACAGCATCACTTTCAATGACTTACAAGATGAGCAACGAAAGAAACTACACCACTTTCATTCCCAAACTGTGTCACTGCATCCAATTGGTTGGAGATAAAAAGTCTTAAGAACATAAGAACATAAGAAAGTTTACAAATGAGAGGAGGCCATTCTGCCCATCTTGTTTGTTTGGTTGTTAGTAGCTTATTGATCCCAGAATCTCATCAAGCAGCTTCTTGAAGGATCCCAGGGTGTCAGCTTCAACAACATTACTGGGGAGTTGATTCCAGACCCTCACGATTCTCTGTGTAAAAAAGTGCCTCCTATTTTCTGTTCTGAATGCCCCTTTGTCAAATCTCCATTTGTGACCCCTGGTCGAAAAAGTCCCTTGGGGTGACATTGTCAATACCTTGCTTGAATCAGATCGCCATGTAGTCTTCTTTGTTCAAGACTGAATAGATTCAATTCTTTTAGCCTGTCTGCATATGACATGCCTTTTAAACCCAGAATAATTCTGGTTGCTCTTCCTTGTACTCTTTCTAGAGAAGTAATATCCTTTTTTACTAATGCTTTGTATTTGGTATTTATAATGCACATTTTTATTGTCTGTGTGCAGTACCTTACACTTTTCTCTATTAAATGTCATTTGCCATGTGCCTGCCCAGTTCTGAATCTTGTCTAGATCATTTTGAATGACCTTTGATGCTGCATCAGTGTTTGTCACTCCTCCTATTTTTGTGTGTTGCCTTGACAAATTGTGTTAGGAAGCAGTCATTTGTCATTTCCACCATTTCAATTTCGTCCATCGTGCTCGCCACCGGGTTTTCCAATTTTAAATGGGGGAAGTTGAAATCCCCCATTAGTATGGCTTCTCTTTTGCTACATGCATTTCTAATGTCATTGTATAACAGATTATTTTGCTCAATGTCTGAATCTGGCGGTCTATAGCATGTACCTATTATTAAGCCCTTTGAATTTTTGTCCATTATTCTCACCCATATTGATTCTGCATTTTTTTTACAGATTGCAGTGCTGTATTGAAGTGTGTAAGGGAAGCAGTGAGATTACAGGGCTGTATTGAAGTCTGTAAAGGAAGCAGTGAGATTACAGTGCTGTATTGAAGTGTACAGGAAGCAGTGAGATTACAGTGCTGTATTGAAATGTGTAAAGGAAGCAGTGAGATTACAGTGCTGTATTGAAGTGTGTAAAGGAAGCAGTAAGGTTACAGTGCTGTATTGAAGTGTGTAAAGGAAGCAGTGAGATTACTGAGCTGTATTGAAGTGTGTAAAGGAAGCAGTGAGATTACAGTGCTGTATTGAAGTGTGTAAAGGAAGCAGTGAGATTACAGTGCTGTATTGAAGTGTGTAAAGGAAGCAGTGAGATTACAGTGCTGTATTGAAGTGTGTAAAGGAAGCAGTGAGATTACAGTGCTGTATTGAAGTGTGTAAAGGAAGCAGTGAGATTACAGTGCTGTATTGAAGTGTGTAAAGGAAGCAGAGATTACAGTGCTGTATTGAAGTGTGTAAAGGAAGCAGTGAGATTACAGTGCTGTATTGAAGTGTGTAAAGGAAGCAGTGAGATTACAGTGCTGTATTGAAGTGTGTAAAGGAAGCAGTGAGATTACAGTGCTGTACTGAAGTGTGTAAAGTGTAAAGCAGCAGAGAGATTACAGTGCTGTATTGAAGTGTGTAAAGGAAGCAGTGAGATTACAGTGCTGTATTGAAGTGTGTAAAGGAAGCAGTGAGATTACAGTGCTGTATTGAAGTGTGTAAAGGAAGCAGTGAGATTACAGTGCTGTATTGAAGTGTGTAAAGGAAGCAGTGAGATTACAGTGCTGTATTGAAGTGTGTAAAGGAAGCAGTGAGATTACAGTGCTGTATTGAAGTGTGTAAAGGAAGCAGTGAGATTACAGTGCTGTATTGAAGTGTGTAAAGGAAGCAGTGAGATTACAGTGCTGTATTGAAGTGTGTAAAGGAAGCAGTGAGATTACAGTGCTGTATTGAAGTGTGTAAAGGAAGCAGTGAGATTACAGTGCTGTATTGAAGTGTGTAAAGGAAGCAGTGAGATTACAGTGCTGTATTGAAGTGTGTAAAGGAAGCAGTGAGATTACAGTGCTGTATTGAAGTGTGTAAAGGAAGCAGTGAGATTACAGTGCTGTATTGAAGTGTGTAAAGGAAGCAGTGAGATTACAGTGCTGTATTGAAGTGTGTAAAGGAAGCAGTGAGATTACAGTGCTGTATTGAAGTGTGTAAAGGAAGTAGTGAGATTACAAGCTGTACTGAAGTGTGTAAAGGAAGCAGTGAGATTACAGTGCTGTATTGAAGTGTGTAAAGGAAGTAGTGAGATTACAGTGCTGTATTGAAGTGTGTAAAGGAAGCAGTGAGATTACAGTGCTGTATTGAAGTGTGTAAAGGAAGCAGTGAGATTACAGTGCTGTATTGAAGTGTGTAAAGGAAGCAGTGAGATTACAGTGCTGTATTGAAGTGTGTAAAGGAAGCAGTGAGATTACAGTGCTGTATTGAAGTGTGTAAAGGAAGCAGTGAGATTACAGTGCTGTATTGAAGTGTGTAAAGGAAGCAGTGAGATTACAGTGCTGTATTGAAGTGTGTAAAGGAAGCAGTGAGATTACAGTGCTGTATTGAAGTGTGTAAAGGAAGCAGTGAGATTACAGTGCTGTATTGAAATTTGTAAAGGAAGCAGTGAGATTACAGGCTGTATTGAAGTGTTTAAAGGAAGCAGTGAGATTACAGTGCTGTATTGAAGTGTGTAAAGGAAGCAGTGAGATTACAGTGCTGTGTTGAAGTGTGTAAAGGAAGCAGTGAGATTACAGTGCTGTATTGAAGTGTGTAAAGGAAGCAGTGAGATTACAGTGCTGTATTGAAGTGTGTAAAGGAAGCAGTGAGATTACAGTGCTGTATTGAAGTGTGTAAAGGAAGCAGTGAGATTACAGCTGTATTGAAGTGTGTAAAGGAAGAAGTGAGATTACAGAGCTGTATTGAAGTGTGTAAAGGAAGCAGTGAGATTACAGTGCTGTATTGAAGTGTGTAAAGGAAGCAGTGAGATTACAGTGCTGTATTGAAGTGTGTAAAGGAAGCAGTGAGATTACAGTGCTGTATTGAAGTGTGTAAAGGAAGCAGTGAGATTACAGTGCTGTATTGAAGTGTGTAAAGGAAAGTGAGATTACAGTGCTGTATTGAAGTGTGTAAAGGAAGCAGTGAGATTACAGTGCTGTATTGAAGTGTGTAAAGGAAGCAGTGAGATTACAGTGCTGTATTGAAGTGTGTAAAGGAAGCAGTGAGATTACAGTGCTGTATTGAAGTGTGTAAAGGAAGCAGTGAGATTACAGTGCTGTATTGAAGTGTGTAAAGGAAGCAGTGAGATTACAGTGCTGTATTGAAGTGTGTAAAGGAAGCAGTGAGATTACAGTGCTGTATTGAAGTGTGTAAAGGAAGCAGTGAGATTACAGTGCTGTATTGAAGTGTGTAAAGGAAGCAGTGAGATTACAGTGCTGTATTGAAGTGTGTAAAGGAAGCAGTGAGATTACAGTGCTGTATTGAAGTGTGTAAAGGAAGCAGTGAGATTACAGTGCTGTATTGAAGTGTGTAAAGGAAGCAGTGAGATTACAGTGCTGTAAAGTGTGTAAAGGAAGCAGTGAGATTACAGTGCTGTATTGAAGTGTGTAAAGGAAGCAGTGAGATTACAGTGCTGTATTGAAGTGTGTAAAGGAAGCAGTGAGATTACAGTGCTGTATTGAAGTGTGTAAAGGAAGCAGTGAGATTACAGTGCTGTATTGAAGTGTGTAAAGGAAGCAGTGAGATTACAGTGCTGTATTGAAGTGTGTAAAGGAAGCAGTGAGATTACAGTGCTGTATTGAAGTGTGTAAAGGAAGCAGTGAGATTACAGTGCTGTATTGAAGTGTGTAAAGGAAGCAGTGAGATTACAGTGCTGTATTGAAGTGTGTAAAGGAAGCAGTGAGATTACAGTGCTGTATTGAAGTGTGTAAAGGAAGCAGTGAGATTACAGTGCTGTATTGAAGTGTGTAAAGGAAGCAGTGAGATTACAGTGCTGTATTGAAGTGTGTAAAGGAAGCAGTGAGATTACAGTGCTGTATTGAAGTGTGTAAAGGAAGCAGTGAGATTACAGTGCTGTATTGAAGTGTGTAAAGGAAGCAGTGAGATTACAGTGCTGTATTGAAGTGTGTAAAGGAAGCAGTGAGATTACAGTGCTGTATTGAAGTGTGTAAAGGAAGCAGTGAGATTACAGTGCTGTATTGAAGTGTGTAAAGGAAGCAGTGAGATTACAGTGCTGTATTGAAGTGTGTAAAGGAAGCAGTGAGATTACAGTGCTGTATTGAAGTGTGTAAAGGAAGCAGTGAGATTACAGTGCTGTATTGAAGTGTGTAAAGGAAGCAGTGAGATTACAGTGCTGTATTGAAGTGTGTAAAGGAAGCAGTGAGATTACAATGCTGTATTGAAGTATGTAAAGGAAGCAGTAAAATTACAGTGCTGTGTTGAAGTGTGTAAAGGAAGCAGAGATTACAGTGCTGTATTGAAGTAAAGGAAGAGTGAGATTACAGTGCTGTATTGAATTACAGTGTGTAAAGGAAGCAGTGAGATTACAGTGCTTACAGTGCTGTATTGAAGTGTGTAAAGGAAGCAGTGAGATTACAGTGCTGTATTGAAGTGTGTAAAGGAAGCAGTGAGATTACAGTGCTGTATTGAAGTGTGTAAAGGAAGCAGTGAGATTACAGTGCTGTATTGAAGTGTGTAAAGGAAGCAGTGAGATTACAGTGCTGTATTGAAGTGTGTAAAGGAAGTAGTGAGGTTACAGTGCTGTACTGAAGTGTGTAAAAGCAGTGAGATTACAGTGCTGTATTGAAGTGTGTAAAGGAAGCAGTGAGATTACAGTGCTGTATTGAAGTGTGTAAAGGAAGCAGTGAGATTACAGTGCTGTATTGAAGTGTGTAAAGGAATTGAGGTTACAGTGCTGTGAAGTGTGTAAAGGAAGCAGTGAGATTACAGTGCTGTATTGAAGTGTGTAAAGGAAGCAGTGAGATTACAGTGCTGTATTGAAGTGTGTAAAGGAAGCAGTGAGATTACAGTGCTGTGTTGAAGTGTGTAAAGGAAGCAGTGAGATTACAGTGCTGTATTAGTGTGTAAAGGAAGCAGTGAGATTACAGTGCTGTATTGAAGTGTGTAAAGGAAGTAGTGAGGTTACAGTGCTGTATTGAAGTGTGTAAAGGGAGCAGTGAGATTACAGTGCTGTATTGGAGTGTGTAAAGGAAGCAGTGAGCAGTGAGATTAGAAGTGAGTGCTGTATTGAAGTGTGTAAAGGAAGCAGTGAGGTTACAGTGCTGTATTGAAGTGTGTAAAGGAAGCAGTGAGATTACAGTGCTGTATTGAAGTGTGTAAAGGAAGCAGTGAGATTAGTGCTGTATTGAAGTGTGTAAAGGAAGCAGTGAGATTACAGTGCTGTATTGAAGTGTGTAAAGGAAGCAGTGAGATTACAGTGCTGTTTTGAAGTGTGTAAAGGAAGCAGTGAGATTACAGTGCTGTAGCAGTGAGATTAAGTGCTGTATTGAAGTGTGTAAAGGAAGCAGTGAGATTACAGTATTGAAGCTGTATTGACAGTGTGTAAAGGTAAGAAGCAGTGAGATTACAGTGCTGTGTTGAAGTGTGTAAAGGAAGCAGAGATTACAGTGCTGTATTGAAATTTGTAAAGGAAGCAGTGAGATTACAGGGCTGTATTGAAGTGTGTAAAGGAAGCAGTGAGATTACAGTGCTGTATTGAAGTGTGTAAAGGAAGCAGTGAGATTACAGTGCTGTATTGAAGTGTGTAAAGGAAGCAGTGAGATTACAGTGCTGTATTGAAGTGTGTAAAGGAAGCAGTGAGATTACAGTGCTGTATTGAAGTGTGTAAAGGAAGCAGTGAGATTACAGTGCTGTATTGAAGTGTGTAAAGGAAGCAGTGAGATTACAGTGCTGTATTGAAGTGTGTAAAGGAAGCAGTGAGATTACAGTGCTGTATTGAAGTGTGTAAAGGAAGCAGTGAGATTACAGTGCTGTATTGAAGTGTGTAAAGGAAGCAGTGAGATTACAGTGCTGTATTGAAGTGTGTAAAGGAAGCAGTGAGATTACAGTGCTGTATTGAAGTGTGTAAAGGAAGCAGTGAGATTACAGTGCTGTATTGAAGTGTGTAAAGGAAGAGTGAGATTACAGTGCTGTATTGAAGTGTGTAAAGGAAGCAGTGAGATTACAGTGCTGTATTGGAGTGTGTAAAGGAAGCAGTGAGATTATAGTGCTGTATTGAAGTGTGTAAAGGAAGTAGTGAGGTTACAGTGCTGTACTGAAGTGTGTAAAGGAAGCAGTGAGATTACAGTGCTGTATTGAAGTGTGTAAAGGAAGCAGTGAGATTACAGTGCTGTATTGAAGTGTGTAAAGGAAGAGTGAGATTACAGTGCTGAGAGTGTGTAAAGGAAGCAGTGAGATTACAGTGCTGTATTGAAGTGTGTAAAGGAAGCAGTGAGATTACAGTGCTGTATTGAAGTGTGTAAAGGAAGCAGTGAGATTACAGTGCTGTATTGAAGTGTGTAAAGGAAGCAGTGAGATTACAGTGCTGTATTGAAGTGTGTAAAGGAAGCAGTGAGATTACAGTGCTGTATTGAAGTGTGTAAAGGAAGCAGTGAGCAGTGCTGTATTGAAGTGTGTAAAGGAACAGTGAGTGCTGTATTGAAGTGTGTAAAGGAAGCAGTGAGATTACAGTGCTGTATTGAAGTGTGTAAAGGAAGTAGTGAGATTACAGTGCTGTATTGAAGTGTGTAAAGGAAGCAGTGAGATTACAGTGCTGTATTGAAGTGTGTAAAGGAAGCAGTGAGATTACAGTGCTGTATTGAAGTGTGTAAAGGAAGCAGTGAGATTACAGTGCTGTATTGAAGTGTGTAAAGGAAGCAGTGAGATTACAGTGCTGTATTGAAGTGTGTAAAGGAAGCAGTGAGATTACAGTGCTGTATTGAAGTGTGTAAAGGAAGCAGTGAGATTACAGTGCTGTATTGAAGTGTGTAAAGGAAGCAGTGAGATTACAGTGCTGTATTGAAGTGTGTAAAGGAAGAAGTGAGATTACAGTGCTGTATTGAAGTGTGTAAAGGAAGCAGTGAGATTACAGTGCTGTATTGAAGTGTGTAAAGGAAGCAGTGAGATTACAGTGCTGTATTGAAGTGTGTAAAGGAAGCAGTGAGATTACAGTGCTGTATTGAAGTGTGTAAAGGAAGTAGTGAGATTACAGTGCTGTATTGAAGTGTGTAAAGGAAGCAGTGAGATTACAGTGCTGTATTGAAGTGTGTAAAGGAAGCAGTAAAATTACAGTGAGATTACAGTGCTGTATTGAAGTGTGTAAAGGAAGCAGTGAGATTACAGTGCTGTATTGAAGTGTGTAAAGGAAGCAGTGAGATTACAGTGCTGTATTGAAGTGTGTAAAGGAAGCAGTGAGATTACAGTGCTGTATTGAAGTGTGTAAAGGAAGCAGTGAGATTACAGTGCTGTATTGAAGTGTGTAAAGGAAGCAGTGAGATTACAGTGCTGTATTGAAGTGTGTAAAGGAAGCAGTGAGATTACAGTGCTGTATTGAAGTGTGTAAAGGAAGCAGTGAGATTACAGTGCTGTATTGAAGTGTGTAAAGGAAGCAGTGAGATTACAGTGCTGTATTGAAGTGTGTAAAGGAAGCAGTGAGATTACAGTGCTGTATTGAAGTGTGTAAAGGAAGCAGTGAGATTACAGTGCTGTATTGAAGTGTGTAAAGGAAGCAGTGAGATTACAGTGCTGTATTGAAGTGTGTAAAGGGAAGCAGTGCTGTAGAAGTGTGTAAAGGAAGCAGTGAGATTACAGTGCTGTATTGAAGTGTGTAGCAGTGAGATTACTGCTGTATTGAAGTGTGTAAAGGAAGCAGTGAGATTACAGTGCTGTATTGAAGTGTGTAAAGGAAGCAGTGAGATTACAGTGCTGTATTGAAGTGTGTAAAGGAAGCAGTGAGATTACAGTGCTGTATTGAAGTGTGTAAAGGAAGCAGTGAGATTACAGTGCTGTATTGAAGTGTGTAAAGGAAGCAGTGAGATTACAGTGCTGTATTGAAGTGTGTAAAGGAAGCAGTGAGATTACAGTGCTGTATTGAAGTGTGTAAAGGAAGAGTGAGATTACAGTGTAGTGCTGTAAGTGTGTAAAGGAAGCAGTGAGATTACAGTGCTGTATTGAAGTGTGTAAAGGAAGCAGTGAGATTACAGTGCTGTATTGAAGTGTGTAAAGGGAGCAGTGAGATTACATGTAAAGGAAGCAGTGAGATTACAGTGCTGTATTGAAGTGTGTAAAGGAAGCAGTGAGATTACAGTGCTGTATTGAAGTGTGTAAAGGAAGCAGTGAGATTACAGTGCTGTATTGAAGTGTGTAAAGGAAGCAGTGAGATTACAGTGCTGTATTGAAGTGTGTAAAGGAAGCAGTGAGATTACAGTGCTGTATTGAAGTGTGTAAAGGAAGCAGTGAGATTACAGTGCTGTATTGAAGTGTGTAAAGGAAGCAGTGAGATTACAGTGCTGTATTGAAGTGTGTAAAGGAAGCAGTGAGATTACAGTGCTGTACTGAAGTGTGTAAAGGAAGCAGTGAGATTACAGTGCTGTATTGAAGTGTGTAAAGGAAGTAGTGAGGTTGCTGTACTGAAGTGTGTAAAGGAAGCAGTGAGATTACAGTGCTGTATTGAAGTGTGTAAAGGAAGTAGTGAGATTACAGTGCTGTATTGAAGTGTGTAAAGGAAGCAGTGAGATTACAGTGCTGTATTGAAGTGTGTAAAGGAAGCAGTGAGATTACAGTGCTGTATTGAAGTGTGTAAAGGAAGCAGTGAGATTACAGTGCTGTATTGAAGTGTGTAAAGGAAGAAGTGAGATTACAGTGCTGTACTGAAGTGTGTAAAGGAAGCAGTAAGATTACAGTGCTGTATTGAAGTGTGTAAAGGAAGCAGTGAGATTACAGTGCTGTATTGAAGTGTGTAAAGGAAGCAGTGAGATTACAGGGCTGTATTGAAGTGTGTAAAGGAAGCAGTGAGATTACAGTGCTGTATTGAAGTGTGTAAAGGAAGCAGTGAGATTACAGTGCTGTATTGAAGTGTGTAAAGGAAGCAGTGAGATTACAGTGCTGTATTGAAGTGTGTAAAGGAAGCAGTGAGATTACAGTGCTGTATTGAAGTGTGTAAAGGAAGCAGTGAGATTACAGTGCTGTATTGAAGTGTGTAAAGGAAGCAGTGAGATTACAGTGCTGTATTGAAGTGTGTAAAGGAAGCAGTGAGATTACAGTGCTGTATTGAAGTGTGTAAAGGAAGCAGTGAGATTACAGTGCTGTATTGAAGTGTGTAAAGGAAGCAGTGAGATTACAGTGCTGTATTGAAGTGTGTAAAGGAAGCAGTGAGATTACAGTGCTGTATTGAAGTGTGTAAAGGAAGCAGTGAGATTACAGTGCTGTATTGCTGTAGTTGAAGTGTGTAAAGGTAAGCAGTGAGATTACAGTGCTGTATTGAAGTGTGTAAAGGAAGCAGTGAGATTACAGTGCTGTATTGAAGTGTGTAAAGGAAGCAGTGAGATTACAGTGCTGTATTGAAGTGTGTAAAGGAAGCAGTGAGATTACAGTGCTGTATTGAAGTGTGTAAAGGAAGCAGTGAGATTACAGTGCTGTATTGAAGTGTGTAAAGGAAGCAGTGAGATTACAGTGCTGTATTGAAGTGTGTAAAGGAAGCAGTGAGATTACAGTGCTGTATTGAAGTGTGTAAAGGAAGCAGTGAGATTACAGTGCTGTATTGAAGTGTGTAAAGGAAGCAGTGAGATTACAGTGCTGTATTGAAGTGTGTAAAGGAAGCAGTGAGATTACAGTGCTGTATTGAAGTGTGTAAAGGAAGCAGTGAGATTACAGTGCTGTATTGAAGTGTGTAAAGGAAGCAGTGAGATTACAGTGCTGTATTGAAGTGTGTAAAGGAAGCAGTGAGATTACAGTGCTGTATTGAAGTGTGTAAAGGAAGCAGTGAGATTACAGTGCTGTATTGAAGTGTGTAAAGGAAGCAGTGAGATTACAGTGCTGTATTGAAGTGTGTAAAGGAAGCAGTGAGATTACAGTGCTGTATTGAAGTGTGTAAAGGAAGCAGTGAGATTACAGTGCTGTATTGAAGTGTGTAAAGGAAGCAGTGAGATTACAGTGCTGTATTGAAGTGTGTAAAGGAAGCAGTGAGATTACAGTGCTGTATTGAAGTGTGTAAAGGAAGCAGTGAGATTACAGTGCTGTATTGAAGTGTGTAAAGGAAGCAGTGAGATTACAGTGCTGTATTGAAGTGTGTAAAGGAAGCAGTGAGATTACAGTGCTGTATTGAAGTGTGTAAAGGAAGCAGTGAGATTACAGTGCTGTATTGAAGTGTGTAAAGGAAGCAGTGAGATTACAGTGCTGTATTGAAGTGTGTAAAGGAAGCAGTGAGATTACAGTGCTGTATTGAAGTGTGTAAAGGAAGCAGTGAGATTACAGTGCTGTATTGAAGTGTGTAAAGGAAGCAGTGAGATTACAGTGCTGTATTGAAGTGTGTAAAGGAAGCAGTGAGATTACAGTGCTGTATTGAAGTGTGTAAAGGAAGCAGTGAGATTACAGTGCTGTATTGAAGTGTGTAAAGGAAGCAGTGAGATTACAGTGCTGTGAAGTGTGTAAAGGAAGCAGTGAGATTACAGTGCTGTATTGAAGTGTGTAAAGGAAGCAGTGAGATTACAGTGCAGTGAGATTACAGTGCTGTATTGAAGTGTGTAAAGGAAGCAGTGAGATTACAGTGCTGTATTGAAGTGTGTAAAGGAAGCAGTGAGATTACAGTGCAGATTACAGTGCTGTATTGAAGTGTGTAAAGGAAGCAGTGAGATTACAGTGCTGTATTGAAGTGTGTAAAGGAAGCAGTGAGGTTACAGTGCTGTATTGAAGTGTGTAAAGGAAGCAGTGAGATTACAGATGCTGTATTGAAGTGTGTAAAGGAAGCAGTGAGATTACAGTGCTGTATTGAAGTGTGTAAAGGAGTGAGCAGTATTGAGATTACAGTGCTGTATTGAAGTGTGTAAAGGAAGCAGTGAGATTACAGTGCTGTATTGAAGTGTGTAAAGGAAGCAGTGAGATTACAGTGCTGTATTGAAGTGTGTAAAGGAAGCAGTGAGATTACAGTGCTGTATTGAAGTGTGTAAAGGAAGCAGTGAGATTACAGTGCTGTATTGAAGTGTGTAAAGGAAGCAGTGAGGTTACAGTGCTGTATTGAAGTGTGTAAAGGAAGCAGTAAGGTTACAGTGCTGTATTGAAGTTTGTTGGTGTTAAAATAAAGGACAACTAGTACTCCAGTCCAGTAGGTGGCGACAATAAGTCCTGTTGGTGGATTCGACATGCTAATAAAGCACAGGTGTAAGAACTCCATAGTATCTTATATTTAACTGCTAACCTGTAAAATAGCAGCTTGTGTTACAGTGTTGACATTTACATTCCTGGGTTATAGCAGGAAGGTGACGGGAGTCGAGTCGAGTCGAGTCGAGTCGGGGGGGGGTGTTCCAACCTGCGCGCATGTTTCACTGGGGACGGATTTATTTGCTGTACACCGTCAATGTTTTGATTGTTACACGAAGTGCGTACGGACTAGAGCAGGCTCGCCATCGACTGCTTCCAAAAAACCTGTGCGCACAGCAAGCGGCGGCCGGTGAATGTCTGCCGTGGCTCTGTGTCGCACCTGGCTCTTCACACCCTGCCTGTTCGGGAGACCCGCCAGCTCGCTCGCATCGCGCCCGGGAATGGACAGCATGGGCCCGGGGGTAACTCGCTCGGCTCTGGAGAGCCTGCCGTTTGACAACCAGGCGCTGCAGAGGCTGCCCCTCGACAGCTCCGAGGAGCCCGGCCAGAGGACGGTGCGGGGCGCCTGCTTCTCACGGGTCCGCCCGCAGCCCGTGGCAAACCCCCGCTTCGTGGCCGTGTCCGCTCCGGCGCTCGCCTTGCTTGGGCTGGATGCGGAGATGGTGATGCGGGACCCGCGCGGCCCGGAGTACCTGAGCGGCTCCCGGATACTGCCAGGCTCAGAGCCTGCTGCTCACTGCTACTGCGGGCACCAGTTCGGGCACTTCGCCGGACAGCTGGGAGACGGGGCGGCGTGTTACCTGGGAGAGGTGCGGGCTCCGGCTCTGCGCCCTCCAGGTGAGCTTGATCCGAGTCCGTGCGGGCGCTGGGAGATCCAGCTAAAGGGGGCCGGACTCACGCCGTATTCCAGGTACCGCTAACAACTCTGCTGCAATTACAAATACAGCATTATAACACGCAGTAGCGCTGATCTTGATGGGATGTAATTGAACTCTATTGTATTAAATGAAAATCAAGATTCTGATGATACCAGCCGATCTAACAAAATTCCGCGCGCTGTGTCACCATGGCAGCACTTGGTGAACTTCGACAGTGCATGGCAACAGCGTCGCTATCGGGCTCATTCAGTTAAGCGAGTTTCAGGACTGAGCCCCACGTTGTTAAAGTCTCCACTGTGTTACAGTGTGATGCAGAGTCACCCTGTCGAGTGATGTATTTATATTGCTGAGACGGAGGAGACATCAAGCCGAGGTCCTATTGGAAGTGACTCTGCAGCAGCAGCAGTTGATGCGCAGCCCCCCACCCTAGCCTCTAAGTCGCTTTGGATAAGAGTGTCTTCCAACTGACTTAATAATACACACACACACACACACACACACACACACACACACACACACACACACACACACACACACACACACACACACACACGCACACCCCTCTCTAAACCGCCTGGTAAGGGGCAGGGGCAATAAGTGAGGGTGGCGGTATAGCAAGGGACAAAAAAAACACACACACACACACACACAACCCCCATTGTTTGCAATAAATTAAAACGTTTTATTTTGTTAGTTATATAATTCGTAACACAACAGCAGGTCTACTAGTGACGTGCCATCGTTTCCCATCTGTATGAAACATACATGGTTACTTTTGAGGAACAGTTTATACTTATTATTATTATTATTATTATTATTATTATTATTATTAATAACATCAATTTAGTATCAAATCACCCAAACAACAATTCCATAAAAACAAAGCGTACGGCTTTTTGTTTGTTTGTTGGTCATTTGCATGTTTGTGGCACGAGGTAAGGCTGCTGAAACCTGCCCCCATTGAACGATGCCGACTGTTTATTTCACAAAGCAATTCAAGCTCAACCGCATTATTTTTTAAGCAGTTAAAAACCCACAAACACTCAAACGAAAAGTAATTAAAAAACAAAACAAAAAACAAAAACGATTCTGCTGTTTACAAAACGGATGCTTTAGTTTGTCAGTCTTCATTTGTGCAAAACTTGCACGCAAACAAACAAACCTTTGCCATACCTTTTTTAACTGGTTTTTAGTCACTTATTTTAGTCTGCGTCAAGCCTTTTTCATGTTAACCAAATCGACCAAATGATACAAATGGCAAAATCGTAGATGAAGAAAAAAAAATAGCAAATATATTAAATGATTACTTTTTACAAAGGAAGATACTGACAACATGCCCCACATGTCATCCAGTTCCTATCCATTTTTAAATAACTTTAGCATAACTGAGGCAGAAGTGTTAAAGGGACTAGGAGCTCTTAAAATAAACAAATCCCCTGGGCCGGATGAGATAAGAACATAAGAACATAAGAAAGTTTACAAACGAGAGGAGGCCATTCGGCCCATCTTGCTCGTTTGGTTGTTAGTAGCTTATTGATCCCAGAATCTCATCAAGCAGCTTCTTGAAGGATCCCAGGGTGTCAGCTTCAACAACATTACTGGGGAGTTGATTCCAGACCCTCACAATTCTCTGTGTAAAAAAGTGTCTCCTATTTTCTGTTCTGAATGCCCCTTTGTCTAAACTCCATTTGTGACCCCTGGTCCTTGTTTCTTTTTTCAGGCTGAAAAAGTCCCTTGGGTCGACACTGTCAATACCTTTTAGAATTTTGAATGCTTGAATTAGGTCGCCACGTAGTCTTCTTTGTTCAAGACTGAACAGATTCAATTCTTTTAGCCTGTCTGCATATGACATGCCTTTTAAGCCCGGAATAATTCTGGTCGCTCTTCTTTGCACTCTTTCTAGAGCAGCAATATCTTTTTGAATCCCAACTGCGTTCAGTTTGAGAATTAATCTTTTGTGCGGGACTTTGTCAAAAGCTTTCTGGAAATCTAAATAAACCATGTCATATGCTTTGCAATTATCCATTATCAATGTTGCATCCTCAAAAAAATCAAGCAAGTTAGTTAGACACGATCTCCCTTTCCTAAAACCATGTTGACTGTCTCCCAGGACCCTGTTACCATATAGGTAATTTTCCATTTTGGATCTTATTATAGTTTCCATAAGTTTGCCTATAATAGAAGTCAGGCTTACTGGTCTGTAGTTACCTGGTTCAGTTTTGTTTCCCTTTTTGTGGATCAGTATTATGTTTGCAATTTTCCAGTCTGTCGGTACCACCCCTGTGTCAAGAGACTGCTGCATGATCTTGGTTAGCGGTTTGTAAATTACTTCTTTCATTTCTTTGAGTACTACTGGGAGGATCTCATCCGGCCCAAGGGATTTGTTTATTTTAAGAGCTTATCCCAGTAGTTCCTCCATCACACACGTTATACAGAGTAGTGTTCAAAACCGTGGAGCACCTTGCTAAAAAATACCTCTGGAAGCTGTAAACAACACTGGAAAGTAAGCACAGTCTGCATTGTAAAGAAGCAGAGTGCACAGATCGCTGAACTATAAGAATGCAGGAACCATCCTTATAATCAACAGTAGTTTAAACAGTGTTTTTCAGAGATTATGCGCAGTGAGCCGACGACACCAAGGCCGACCTTAGCCCCCCCCCCCCCATAGCTGTGCTGTGGGATTGTCACATTGCTGTGGTTTGAGAGCTGTGCTGTGCGATTGTCACAGTGCTGTGGTTTGAGAGCTGTGCTGTGCGATTGTCACAGTGCTGTGGTTTGAGAGCTGTGCTGTGCGATTGTCACAGTGCTGTGGTTTGAGAGCTGTGCTGTGCGATTGTCACAGTGCTGTGGTTTATGTTGCAGGCAGGCGGACGGCAGGAAGGTGCTGCGCTCCAGTATCCGGGAGTTTCTGTGCAGCGAGGCCATGTTTCACCTGGGGATCCCCACAACGCGCGCCGGCTCCTGCGTCACCTCAGACTCCCGCGTGCTGAGAGACGTCTTCTACAGCGGGGAGCCCCGGAGCGAGAGGAGCACTGTGGTACTGCGCATTGCACCCTCCTTCATCAGGTAACCTCTGCATCAGTGTCTCTTTGTCAGGGTCGGTAGGGTTGAGGCTGTGTGTGTGTGTCTCAACAGTTTTCAGGTTGTGTGTGTGTGTGTGTTAGAGACTCTCAGTAGTTCAGTGTGAGAGAGACTCTCAGTAGTTTTCAGTATGTGTGAGAGACTCAGTAGTTTTCAGTGTGTGTGTGTGAGAGACACTCAGTAGTTCAGTGTGTGAGAGAGACTCTCAGTAATTTTCAGTGTGTGTGAGAGTCAGTAGTTTTCAGTGTTGTGTGTGTGAGAGACTCTCAGTAGTTCAGTATGTGTGAGAGAGACTCTCAGTAGTTCAGTGTGTGTGTGAGAGACTCTCAGTAGTTTTCAGTGTGTGTGAGAGACTCAGTAGTTTTCAGTGTGTGTGTGTGAGAGAGACTCTCAGTAGTTCAGTGTGTGTGTGAGAGAGACTCTCAGTAGTTTTCAGTGTGTGTGAGAGACTCAGTAGTTTTCAGTGTGTGTGTGTGTGTGAGAGACTCTCAGTAGTTCAGTGTGTGTGAGAGACTCTCAGTAGTTTTCAGTGTGTGTGTGTGTGAGAGAGTCTCTCAGTAGTTCAGTGTGTGAGAGAGACTCTCAGTAATTTTCAGTATGTGTGAGAGACTCAGTAGTTTTCAGTGTGTGTGTGAGAGAGACTCTCAGTAGTTCAGTGTGTGAGAGAGACTCTCAGTAGTTTTCAGTATGTGTGAGAGACTCAGTAGTTTTCAGTGTGTGTGTGTGAGAGAGACTCTCAGTAGTTCAGTGTGTGTGTGTGAGTGACTCTCAGTAGTTCAGTGTGTGAGAGAGACTCTCAGTAGTTTTCAGTGTGTGTGTGTGAGAGACTCTCAGTAGTTTTCAGTGTGTGAGAGACTCAGTAGTTTTCAGTGTGTGTGTGAGAGAGACTCTCAGTAGTTCAGTGTGTGAGAGAGACTCTCAGTAGTTTTCAGTATGTGTGAGAGACTCAGTAGTTTTCAGTGTGTGTGTGTGAGAGAGACTCTCAGTAGTTCAGTGTGTGTGTGAGTGACTCTCAGTAGTTCAGTGTGTGAGAGAGACTCTCTGTAGTTTTCAGTGTGTGTGTGTGAGAGACTCTCAGTAGTTCAGTGTGTGTGAGAGACTCTCAGTAGTTCAGTGTGTGAGAGAGACTCTCTGTAGTTTTCAGTGTGTGTGTGTGAGAGACTCTCAGTAGTTCACTGTGTGTGAGAGAGACTCTCAGTAGTTCACTGTGTGTGAGAGACCTTCAGTAGTTCAGTGTGTGTGAGAGACTCTCAGTAGTTTTCAGTGTGTGTGTGTGAGTGACTCTCAGTAGTTCAGTGTGTGAGAGAGACTCTCAGTAGTTTTCAGTATGTGTGAGAGACTCGGTAGTTTTCAGTGTGTGTGTGTGAGAGAGACTCTCAGTAGTTCAGTGTGTGAGAGAGACTCTCAGTAGTTCAGTGTGTGTGTGAGAGACTCTCAGTAGTTCACTGTGTGTGAGAGAGACTCTCAGTAGTTCGTGTGTGTGAGAGACCTTCAGTAGTTCAGTGTGTGTGAGAGACTCTCAGTAGTTTTCAGTGTGTGTGAGAGACTCTCAGTAATTTGTGTGTGTGTGAGAGAGACTCTCAGTAGTTCAGTGTGTGAGAGAGACTCTCAGTAGTTTTCAGTGTGTGTGAGAGAGACTCAGTAGTTTTCAGTGTGTGTGAGAGACTCAGTAGTTTTCAGTGTGTGTCTCAGTAGACTCAGTAGTTTTCAGTGTGTGTGTCTCAGAGACTCTCAGTAGTTTTCAGTGTGTGTGAGAGACTCTCAGTAGTTTTCAGTGTGTGTGTGAGACTCAGTAGTTTTCAGTGTGTGTGTGTGAGAGAGACTCGGTAGTTTTCAGTGTGTGTGACTCAGTAGTTTTCAGTGTGTGTCTGAGACTCAGTAGTTTTCAGTGTGTGAGAGACTCAGTAGTTTTCAATGTGTGTGTGAGAGACTCAGTAGTTTTCAGTGTGTGTGAGTGAGAGACTCTCAGTAGTTTTCATGTGTGTGTGAGAGACTCAGTAGTTTTCATGTGTGTGTGAGAGACTCTCAGTAGTTTTCATGTGTGTGTGAGAGACTCAGTAGTTTTCAGTGTGTGAGAGACTCAGTAGTTTTCAGTGTGTGAGAGACTCAGTAGTTTTCAATGTGTGTGTGTGAGACTCTTAGTAGTTTTCAGTGTGTGAGAGACTCAGTAGTTTTCAATGTGTGTGTGTGAGACTCTTAGTAGTTTTCAGTGTGTGTGAGAGACTCAGTAGTTTTCAATGTGTGTGTGTGAGACTCAGTAGTTTTCAGTGTGTGTGTGTGAGAGAGACTCGGTAGATTTCAGTGTGTGTGACTCAGTAGTTTTCAGTGTGTGTCTCTCAGTAGTTTTCAGTGTGTGTGAGAGACTCAGTAGTTTTCAATGTGTGTGTGTGAGACTCTTAGTAGTTTTCAGTGTGTGTGAGACTCAGTAGTTTTCAATGTGTGTGTGAGAGACTCAGTAGTTTTGTGTGTGAGAGACTCAGTAGTTTTCAATGTGTGTGTGTGAGACTCTTAGTAGTTTTCAGTGTGTGAGAGACTCAGTAGTTTTCAATGTGTGTGTGTGAGACTCTTAGTAGTTTTCAGTGTGTGAGAGACTCAGTAGTTTTCAATGTGTGTGTGTGAGACTCTTAGTAGTTTTCAGTGTGTGAGAGACTCAGTAGTTTTCAATGTGTGTGTGTGAGAGAGACTCAGTAGTTTTCAGTGTGTGTGAGAGACTCAGTAGTTTTCAATGTGTGTGTGTGAGACTCTTAGTAGTTTTCAGCGTGTGTGACTCTCACAGCAGTTTTCAGTGTGTGCGTTTAACTCCCATGTCTCTCTCAGGTTCGGCTCCTTCGAGATCTTCAAGCCGGAGGATGAGCTGACGGGCCGGCAGGGCCCCAGTGTGGGTCGGAATGACATCCGGATACAGCTGCTGGATTACGTCATCGACACGTTCTACCCTGAGATCCAGCGGGCCTACACACAGGACCGGGTTGAGAGGAACACAGCCTTCTTCAGAGAGGTGAGAGGGGGCAGTCTGAAGCTGCCGTAGATTCCCTGAGGGATGTTCCAACAGGACTACTGTATGAATGTACACCACTCCCTGGAGTGCAGTGCATACACTGCACTTCATCACTAGCCCAGTGTGACCCTGCCTCTCTCCTCCCCAGGTGACCCTGCGCACCGCGCGCCTGGTGGCTCAGTGGCAGTGTGTGGGGTTCTGTCACGGGGTGCTGAACACAGACAACATGAGCATCCTGGGGCTCACTGTGGACTATGGGCCCTTCGGCTTCATGGACAGGTCAGGGAGCCCTGGAGTATCCCTTCCCTTTCTCCCCGAGCCACCCTATCTACCTGCCACGCAGACGCTGCTAGACTTCCATTGTTGTTCTTGTTTGTACCCCGAACCCTAACCCCAGCTCGCTGTTCCAGTGGAGGCACTAGCCAGCTTGATCTGCATTGTTAGGATTTGATCATCTGTTGCAGCTTCTGCTATACAAACATAACTGACAAATGTACTTCCAGCAGAGCTGCAGGGTGTGAATAATGATGATGTTGATGATGATGATGATGAAGTGACTGTCTGCCTGCAGGTTCGACCCAGACTTTGTGTGCAATGCGTCGGACAGCGGGGGGCGCTACTCCTACAGCGCTCAGCCGGAGGTGTGCCGCTGGAACCTGGGCAAGCTGGCGGAGGCGCTGGACCCTGAGCTGCCCCCCGAGAGAGCCCAGGCTGTGCTGGAGGAATTCGAAGCCGAGTTCAACTCACACTACCTCTCCATCATGAGGAGGAAACTGGGGCTTCTGAGGAAGGAGCTGCCTGAGGACAAGCAGCTCATCACACTGCTGCTAAAGACCATGCACAGCACAGGTGAGAGAGAGACACCATGCACAGCACAGGTGAGAGAGAGACACCATGCACAGCACAGGTGAGAGAGAGACACCATGCACAGCACAGGTGAGAGATACGGACACCATGCACAGCACAGGTGAGAGAGAGGCACCATGCACAGCACAGGTGAGAGAGAGACACCATGCACAGCACAGGTGAGAGATACGGACACCATGCACAGCACAGGTGAGAGATACGGACACCATGCACAGCACAGGTGAGAGAGAGATACCATGCACAGCACAGGTGAGAGAGAGACACCATGCACAGCACAGGTGAGAGATACAGACACCATGCACAGCACAGGTGAGAGATACGGACACCATGCACAGCACAGGTGAGAGATAGGGACACCATGCACAGCACAGGTGAGAGATAGGGACACCATGCACAGCACAGGTGAGAGATACGGACACCATGCACAGCACAGGTGAGAGATAGGGACACCATGCACAGCACAGGTGAGAGATAGGGACACCATGCACAGCACAGGTGAGAGAGAGACACCATGCACAGCACAGGTGAGAGATACGGACACCATGCACAGCACAGGTGAGAGATACGGACACCATGCACAGCACAGGTGAGAGAGAGACACCATGCACAGCACAGGTGAGAGATACGGACACCATGCACAGCACAGGTGATAGAGAGACACCATGCACAGCACAGGTGAGAGAGAGACACCATGCACAGCACAGGTGAGAGATACAGACACCATGCACAGCACAGGTGAGAGAGAGACACCATGCACAGCACAGGTGAGAGAGAGACACCATGCACAGCACAGGTGAGAGATACGGACACCATGCACAGCACAGGTGAGAGAGAGACACCATGCACAGCACAGGTGAGAGAGAGACACCATGCACAGCACAGGTGAGAGATACGGACACCATGCACAGCACAGGTGAGAGATACGGACACCATGCACAGCACAGGTGAGAGAGAGACACCATGCACAGCACAGGTGAGAGAGAGACACCATGCACAGCACAGGTGAGAGATAGAGACACCATGCACAGCACAGGTGAGAGATACAGACACCATGCACAGCACAGGTGAGAGAGACGGACACCATGCACAGCACAGGTGAGAGAGAGACACCATGCACAGCACAGGTGAGAGATACGGACACCATGCACAGCACAGGTGAGAGATACGGACACCATGCACAGCACAGGTGAGAGATACGGACACCATGCACAGCACAGGTGAGAGATACGGACACCATGCACAGCACAGGTGAGAGATAGAGACACCATGCACAGCACAGGTGAGAGATAGGGACACCATGCACAGCACAGGTGAGAGATAGGGACACCATGCACAGCACAGGTGAGAGATACGGACACCATGCACAGCACAGGTGAGAGATACGGACACCATGCACAGCACAGGTGAGAGATACGGACACCATGCACAGCACAGGTGAGAGAGAGACACCATGCACAGCACAGGTGAGAGATAGAGACACCATGCACAGCACAGGTGAGAGATACGGACACCATGCACAGCACAGGTGAGAGATACGGACACCATGCACAGCACAGGTGAGAGATAGGGACACCATGCACAGCACAGGTGAGAGATAGACACCATGCACAGCACAGGTGAGAGATACGGACACCATGCACAGCACAGGTGAGAGAGAGACACCATGCACAGCACAGGTGAGAGAGAGACACCATGCACAGCACAGGTGAGAGATACGGACACCATGCACAGCACAGGTGAGAGATAGGGACACCATGCACAGCACAGGTGAGAGATACGGACACCATGCACAGCACAGGTGAGAGATACGGACACCATGCACAGCACAGGTGAGAGATACGGACACCATGCACAGCACAGGTGAGAGAGAGACACCATGCACAGCACAGGTGAGAGATACGGACACCATGCACAGCACAGGTGAGAAATAGAGACACCATGCACAGCACAGGTGAGAGATACAGACACCATGCACAGCACAGGTGAGAGAGAGACACCATGCACAGCACAGGTGAGAGATACAGACACCATGCACAGCACAGGTGAGAGATTGAGAGAGAGAGAGAAACCGAGAGAGAAACCGAGAGACCATGCACAGGTCAGAGAGAGGTGAGAGAGAGAGACAGACTGAGACACCGTGCACAGCACAGGTGAGAGATTGAGAGAGAGAGAAACAGAGAGAGAGACCGAGAGACCATGCACAGGTCAGAGAGAGGTGAGAGAGAGAGACAGACTGAGACACAGTGCACAGTACAGGTGAGAGAGAGAGTCAGAGAGGCACCATGCACAGCACAGAGAGAGGTGAGAGAGAGAGACAGAGAGGCACCATGCACAGCACAGAGGAGGGAGGCTCCAGACGGCACTGTTGAGGTTCTGGTTACATCTCTGCTTCTCGGTGAAGCTGGGGATTGACTGTTTTCCAAATCTAGGATACCACCTAATGCACAGTTGTGTAGAACGTATTCCAGGGATAGAAATACGACTCCCATTACATAGCAGGTTTATCCATTCTTGGTTTTACTATCTAATAAAACACACCTGAGCTTGTTACCTAACTCTACATGAATTTGTGCATGTCTGAGGTGTATGACTTTTGGAAGTGACATCGCAGTGTAAGCTTGTAGCTGTTCAAAGCAATAAGTGGGTCCCCTCACTGGCAATGGGAACACGATGCAAGCATGCATAGTCTGATTGGATACAAACAGGAGCAAACGAAGAGAGGCTTTTTACTTTATAAGTTTCCAATCTCTGGCGCCCCCTGCAGGAGCTGACTTCTCCAACACGTTCCGAGCGCTGAGCCGCGTGTCGAACCCGAGCTGTGCCACGGAGAGTGGGGACAGTGAGGAGAGCGAGGTGGTCCTGCAGCAGTGCGCCTCTCTGGAGGAGCTCAGAGCAGCCCACCGGTCCGGGATGGACCCCCGGTGAGAGGGGAGAGGAAGGGGCTCTGACTGGGGCTTTTCTGAAGTGAGAGTGCAGTGACTCACACTGCTGCACACACAACTCTCTGTTATATCTTAACAATGCTTCATGCAATTCTTGGGGAGGAACAATGTGCTGAACAGGGGCCTGGCTACTGCTCATTGAACTGATCCTATTGTTAATTGAGAGCAGTTCTGGGTGCAGGATTAGTGTAAGCTTCTAACCCCCTCAGTATTGTGATAGATAGCGTGTGTTCTGGAGCTGTGCTCTACCCCCTAACCCTGCCCTGCCCTGCCCTGCCTCCACAGAGAGCTCTCCATGATCCTCACACTGGCCCAGTCAAACCCGCGCCTCTTCCAGTTCCTTAGCAGCAAGAAGGGTGTGAGCAAGGAGCTAGAGCGCATTGAGAGACTGAGCGAGCTGCAGGAGGTCACTGAGGTCGAACTCAGAGAGAGGCACTGCACACTCTGGACAGAGTGGCTGCACAAGTACAGGTAACGCCCAGCGCTCGGTACAGGTGACGCCCAGCGCTCGGTACAGGTGACGCCCAGCGCTCAGTAGAGGTGACGCCCAGCGCTCGGTACAGGTGACGCCCAGCGCTCAGTAGAGGTGACGCCCAGCGCTCGGTACAGGTGACGCCCAGCGCTCAGTAGAGGTGACGCCCAGCGCTCAGTAGAGGTGACGCCCAGCGCTCGGTACAGGTGACGCCCAGCGCTCGGTAGAGGTGACGCCCAGCGCTCGGTAGAGGTGACGCCCAGCGCTCGGTAGAGGTGACGCCCAGCGCTCGGTAGAGGTGACGCCCAGCGCTCGGTAGAGGTGACGCCCAGCGCTCGGTAGAGGTGACGCCCAGCGCTCGGTAGAGGTGACGCCCAGCGCTCGGTAGAGGTGACGCCCAGCGCTCGGTAGAGGTGACGCCCAGCGCTCGGTAGAGGTGACGCCCAGCGCTCGGTAGAGGTGACGCCCAGCGCTCGGTAGAGGTGACGCCCAGCGCTCGGTAGAGGTGACGCCCAGCGCTCGGTAGAGGTGACGCCCAGCGCTCGGTAGAGGTGACGCCCAGCGCTCGGTACAGGTGACGCCCAGCGCTCGGTAGAGGTGACGCCCAGCGCTCGGTAGAGGTGACGCCCAGCGCTCGGTAGAGGTGACGCCCAGCGTTCATTTGCCTTTGTTCATAGACAGTGATGTAAAGCGCTGTGTGTGTGTGTGTGTGTGTGCGTGTGTGTGTGTGTGTGTGTGTGTGTGTGTGTGTGTGTGTGTGTGTGTGTGTGTGTGTGTGTGTGTGTGTGTGTGTGTGTGTGTGTGTGTGTGTGTGTGTGTGTGTGTGTGTGTGTGTGTGTGTGTGTGTGTGTGTGTGTGTGTGCGTGTGTGTGTGTGTGTGTGTGTGTGTGTGTGTGTGTGTGTGTGTGTGTGTGTGTGTGTGTGTGTGTTTCTGTGAATCTGATGTGTGCAGCAGTGAGTGACTCTTAACACAGTGTGTGTCTGTCTCTCATACTCAGTGATGCGTGTGTCTCTCTCTTACACAGTGTGTTTGTGTGTGTGTGTGTTTGTCTCTCATGCACAAAGTGATGTGTGTGTTTCTCGTACAGTGTCTCTGTGTTTGTCTCATATACACAGTGATGTCTCGTACATTGTGTGTGTGTGTCTCTCTCGTACACAGTGTGTGTGTCTCTCGTACAGCAGTGTGTATGTGTCTCGTACACAGTGTGTGTGTGCGTGCATCTCTCGTACAGCAGTGTGCGTGCAGCACACACAGAGATGCAGTGGGTTGTCACTCACATCACACGTACAGCAGTGGTGTGTGTGTTCACAGAGAGCATGTCACTCACACATACAGCATGTGTGTGTGCACACGTACTCGTACAGCAGTGTGTTGTTTGTTCGTCACACGTGTGTGTGGTGCACGTCGAGAGCATGTCTCGTACACTCACACACACGTGTGTGGGTCACACAGCACAGAGCATGTCAGTCTCAAAGGAAACACGCAGTGTGTGTGTGCGTGCATCTCTCGTACAGCACGTGTGTAGTTGTGTGCATCTCTCACACACGTACGCAGTGTGCGTGTGTGTCCACACTCGTCACGCAGTGAGCATGCAGTGTGTGTGTGTGCGTGCATCTCTCGTACAGCAGTGTGTGTGTGTGTGTCTCTCGTACAGCAGTGTGTGTGTGTGTGCGTGTCTCTCGTACAGCAGTGTGTGTGTGTGTGTGTCTCTCGTACAGCAGTGTGTGTGTGCGTGCATCTCTCGTACAGCAGTGTGCGTGTGTGTGTCTCTCGTACAGCAGTGTGTGTGTGCGTGCATCTCTCGTACAGCAGTGTGCGTGTGTGTGTCTCTCGTACAGCAGTGTGCGTGTGTGTGTGTGTGTGTGCGTGCATCTCTCGTACACAGTGTGTGTGTGCGTGCGTCTCTCGTACAGCAGTGTGTGTGTGTGTGTGTGTGTGTGCATGTGTGCGTGCCTGATAATGTGACACACACAAACTGCAGAGAGCATGTCGTCACACACACACACGCACAGTGTGTGCATGTCGTCACATCACACACCACGCACGCAGAGAGCATGTGTCAACACCCACACACACAGCACAGAGCATGTCGTCCACGCACACACACACCCACCACTCATACAGCATGTGTCACACCACACACACGCTCACGTCACACGCACAGAGAGAGTGCATGTCGTCACACACACACACACACTGTGTGTGTGTGCACACACACGTAAAGCTCTGTGTGTGTGTGTGTGTGTGTGTCTCTCGTACAGCAGTGTGTGTGTGTGTGTGCGTCTCTCGTACAGCAGTGTGTGTGTGTGTGTGTGTGTCGTCTCGTACAGCAGTGTGTGTGTGTGTGTGTGTGTCTCGTACAGCAGTGTAGTACAGCAGTGTGTGTGTGTCATCTCTCGTACACGCAGTGTGTGTGTTGCGTGTCCCCATGTACAGTGTGTGTGTGTGTGTCTCTCGTACAGCAGTGTGTGTGTGTGTGTGCGTGTCTCGTACAGCAGTGTGTGTGTGTGTGTGTGTCTCGTACAGCAGTGTGTGTGTGTGTGTGCGTACTCTCGTACAGCAGTGTGTGTGTGTGTGTCTCTCGTACAGCAGTGTGTGTGTGTGTGTGGGTGGGTGTCTCTCGTACACAGTGTGTGTGTGTGCGTGCATCTCTCTTACAGCAGTGTGTGTGTGTGTGTGTCTCTCGTACAGCAGTGTGTGTGTGTGTGTGCATCTCTCGTACAGCAGTGTGTGTGTGTGTGTGTGCGTACACAGTCACGTACACACGCACACACACAACGCACGTAGAGAGTGTGTGTGTGTGTACGTACATCTGTGTGTGTGTGTCCAAACACACACAGCACACACCATCTAGCATGTCGTCACACACTCGTGTGTGTTTGTGTCACACTCACCACACACAGAGAGCATGTGTGTCACACACCACACCTAGAGAGCACGTGTCACACCGAGTGTGTGTGTGTGTGTGTGCGTGTGTCTCGTACGGCAGTGTGTGTGTGTGTGTGTGTCTCGTACACTGTGGGTGGGTGTCTCTCGTACACAGTGTGTGTGTGTGTGTGCGTGCGTCTCTCGTACAGCAGTGTGTGTGTGTGTCTCTCGTACACAGTGTGTGTGTGTGTGTGTGTCTCTAGTACACAGTGTGTGCGTGTGTGTGCGTGCGTCTCTCGTACAGCAGTGTGTGTGTTTGTCTCTCGTACACAGTGTGTGTGTGTGTGTCTCTCATACACAGTGTGTGTGTGCGTGTGTCTCTCGTACAGCAGTGTGTGCTTGTGTGTGCGTGCGTCTCTCGTACAGCAGTGTGCTCACCCTGTGTTCCTGTCCCCCTCCTATTAGGGCTCGTTTGGCTCGGGAGGCAGAGGGCGTGTCTGATATTGAGGATCTGGAGGCAGAGCGAGTAAAGGTGATGGACAGCACTAACCCCCGGTTCATCCTGAGGAACTACATTGCCCAGAATGCCATAGAGGCTGCTGAGAGTGGGGACTTCTCAGAGGTGAGTGGGGGGCTAAACACATCCAGACACATTCTTCTGGGATACCAAATCAGTGTGACTCAGCTGTACATTGCAACCAAAAAAGAACATGAAATACATTTAATTACGCCTCCCCTTCAGTGGAAAATAGCATCAGTGTCAGCAAGTTGTTGTTATGCATGGTTAGGCAGATACAGCAAGTATGAGATTTGAAGGAATGTTTATGGAGTGACTCGATTTACAGCATTCTCTCCCTCCCTCCCTCTGTCTCTCTGTATCCCTCTCAGGTGAATCGTGTTCTCAAGGTGCTGGAAAGCCCCTACAATGAGCACGCTGGGCTGCATCTCCCAGGCTTTGTGCACCAGGATGGGTCTTCAGATCGGGGCACTTCTGAAGAGGAGGGCAGTGCGGACTCTGCGTCGGCCCCCCGGAGCTGCCTGCCCTACGACAGCAAGCCCCCCGCTTGGGCCAGCGAGCTGGCTGTCACCTGATCATCGTAAAAGCCTGTCCGGGGCTCCCCTCCTCCTCTGGAGGGAAGCAGAGACCCAGGCGAGGCGCTGACAGAGGGACAGGCTGCTGCTCTGTGAAACAGGCTGGCCATCGCGGGCAGTCACAGCTGGAAACCCAACTTTTTAAAGGTAGTTTATTATATATACGTTCTTCCACATGGTGTTGTGGGGGTGAACTGTGACATGGCCACTAGCACCGGGTCACGGCTCTGACTGCCTGGACGGACCCTGCTTTTAAATGAGGGCACAGACTTCCACTCGAGTGCTGCCGAGCGGTTTGTGCCTGATGAGGATGAAGCAGCAGCAGCGTCCCTCTGAGGAATGTGCTTTAAACGTGTTCAGGGATGCAAATAAGACTCCCATTGCACAGCAGTTTGATAAGACACACCCGAGAGTGCTACCTGTACACCTTGGCTAGTCAAACTGGCAGTAAAACCTGCAATCTGTGATGCTGCTATGCTACAGGAGTCTTATTAACATCACTGGATTGCATGAATGCACAAATAAAGTATTTCCATAGTGTATAGATTCAGAAGAGGATTTCTTGCACAGCTGTTTTGCTGACAGTTAATTTTTACAGTTTAAGATTTTTAGCTTTAAAAAAAAATTCAAGTGTGTTTGTCGCTGTATGGAACAATTTATGAACAGGACATTTTTCCCAGCAGGAGCTTAAAAACAAACTAAATAAAATCTTTAAAACTAAAATGAAATCGTAGTATTTCTTGGGGCATGGTCCGTTTCTTTTTGAGTGGAAATGTTTCCTTCCGGTCGTCGTCGTTCTTCTTCTCGCCCCTCTGCTTGAGCCTCTTTATCGTCGTTCTTCTTCTCGTCCCTCTGCTTGAGCCTCTTTATCGTCGTTCTTCTTCTCGCCCCTCTGCTTGAGCCTCTTTATCGTCGTTCTTCTTCTCGCCCCTCTGCTTGAGCCTCTTTATCGTCGTTCTTCTTCTCGCCCCTCTGCTTGAGCCTCTTCTTCTCGCCCCTCTGCTTGAGCCTCTTTATCGTCGTTCTTCTTCTCGTCCCTCTGCTTGAGCCTCTTTATCGTCGTTCTTCTTCTCGTCCCTCTGCTTGAGCCTCTTTATCGTCGTTCTTCTCGCCCCTCTGCTTGAGCCTCTTTGAGATGTAACTGTGAACAGGAGAAGCAGCAGGAGCTGGCCAGGAATGCTGCCATCTCAAAAGAAACTCAAAGAAACACAGTCCTCCTGTGTTCAGCTTCCCGGCAGACCTTGTTTACTGTGTTTCATAAGCATTCATTATCCAAGGACCACTTCAGGAATGTTGCAACACTGGAGACATGAGGCAAGACTTGTGAAAGTGGGGGAGGAGGAGTGGGGGTTTACTGGCACATGAAACAAGTTTAACCCTTTACATTGTCAAGAATTCTCGCACATACTCTAGTTATATGCTCTGAGCACACTTTTAAACTCGGGAGACATCCAGGAGGACATAAAGATGGGCTTACACTGGGCTTGCAGCATATGCAGATGACTCTTTAATAATCAAGAAAAACACAGACGCATTTCATTTGAAGTTTTAATTAATCAGAGTAGTATCAGTGCTCCTTCGGTTTATTAAATGTTTAAAAATGGATCGAGTAGTTCCAGACTACTTCGAATCCCAGCTGACAGGCAATCTGGAAGGTCCAGTGCTTTACAGGTTCAACAGCATTAATACAGTAATGCGAATATGGTTATTATATATTTAGCCTTCAGGCTATAAAATGCATAAAGCTAAAAATGCCCACCGCTAAATTCTAGAACATTATATATATATATATATATATATATATATATATATATATATATATATATATATATATATATATATATATATATATATATCACTCTCAAGACTAAAACATAATTTCTATACCTTATAGCAATGCATCAATATAAGAGATTAATTTCAAATATATGCTTACCTTCCAGTATATGGAAGTGTAGTGTAGGATATATTGAAAAATAAGAACTGGCTTCAAAAGGCATAGACTTGACTTTGACCAAACAGCAATCAGTTTTTCCGAGATCCTCAGAGCATGGATCACACAACTCATGGTTAGCAAGTTGAGCGATATCGAATGGGGTCTTGCTCTGGACCTATATTTTGCCTCCATTGAATACATTACAAGTCCCAAGTAAATCTAATCATCACTCGGCCTTGACTTTTCTTATCTTTAAGTTAAGTATACATTCTAGAAGGACCTGGTCAACTCATTTTTCAAAACTGATTGGATGTAACTTCTTGCCAAAAAATATTCGAACAAGATTTCATCGCTCTTCTTTTCAACTCCTGCTGTTTCTAAAAAGACAGATGGACCAGAGCTCCCAGAATCCTTGCTATAATATAATACTAGTATATGTGTATATATGAGAGCTGTTTTTAATATTTAACGCCAGCTCTATTTGATTATATTAAGCTGGGTCAAAAAATATAAGCCCCTCTTCGCCGCATATTGTGCTACCTTTTCAGTGTATTGTCAGTGGGCCAGTTTAACTTCATATACAAACGTGTGGGACAAAGACTGCCTTTGAATAAGCATACAGTGGTCACTTCAGTTAGTTGCATTTAAATTTAAGCTATAATAAACACGTTAACTATAACAGCCTTATTTAACTGTGCCATTCTCGGACTATGCCTGACCTCTCTCTGCAATGTTATTTGTGCTGGTTTTGTATTCTTTAAAACACAGCACAATTATTACACTATTCTGACAGTGTTAGTCAGTACTGAACTTCTTTCATTTTTAACTGTAATATCTTCTTTCAACAATAACAATGTTGTTTGTAAATGATTTTATAACATGTATTACTAATTCTGTTATCTCGGTATAACAGTTGCTAATGTTATTTTACTGAATTAAGCCTGACCCCTTTCTCTGTTCATACAGAATCCAGTTCAAGCAGGTTTAGACAGGCTAGCCTTTTGCCAGTTTGCTTGCTGTTGATTAGTGTGAGACACGACCGTAAGCATTTCCTAATACTCCTGCCTTCTGTTATCTGAAAGCAAAGTAACAAAAGAAACTGGCTGCTGCTGCTGCTTATAAAACTGGAGTATAAGAGCTTGCCAAGCCTGACTCCTTCCACAGCTGCTTTCATAGACTGTTAATAATGTTCTACTGGTTTTACAGATCTATTTGAAAGTATATACAGTATTACAGTAATTATTGATAAGGAGTATATCAGGTTATTGTAATCAATACAGATTAGTTTACATAACTCAGCATGTTCCCAACAGGATTCGAACTCTGCACCAGGCTGAGCTCGGACTGATTCTGCAAACACGACAGGCCTGTGCAGATCTTCTAAAAATATTTTCTAAAACACATTACAGTCATTACAATATTTATTGCAGTTTCACAAATGTTCAATTTGTATCCCAGATATCAGCCTGCTTCCAGTAGCTGTGACAGTCTTGGGTCAGTTTCTGCTCACAGGTGTGGGTGACAGTCTTTAAAAGCCTGATACCTGCAAAAACTTCAGTCCTGTTAGCTGGGCTCCCATCTCTACATTCATAAGAACATATTATAAGAACATTCTCACTCCCATCGTCAGCAGGCAAACACATTTTAACTGAATCTGGGTCCATCAAAGAACCGCACACCCTTGGAACCGAGGCCTTCAATGCAAAAGGATCTAATGAATTATAGCACAAAAGGGACGTGCCAGAGCCGTGTGTGATAATATTGTTGTGACAGAAATACATTAATTCTTGGTTGTCAATCTCCCTCCCGACCTGTGAGGGTGCTAAGCAGCAAGAAGAGAGTTCCTTGGATGGGCTGGCCTGACAGTTCTTTCCCAGGGCTCAAGGGAAGATGGCCAGCCAGGAAGGGGGCGAGGCTCTGTTGTAATAACGCATTGACCCGGAAGGGAAACAACGTGGCAGCCGCAGATTGGAGAGGCGGTTGCACTCGTTTACCAAGGGGTCATGTGTAACAACACGAGCGCTACTGCACTCAACCCACCACGAGCGCTACTGCACTCACTCAACCCACCACGAGCGCTACTGCACTAACTCAACCCACCACGAGCGCTACTGCACTCACTCAACCCACCACGAGCACTACCCCTGGGGGGGGGGGGGGGGGGGGGGTTGAGATGAAAAGGAGATTTAAGAGATCAGATTCAATCTGCCTGTGCTCAAGCAGGACAAGCAGGTCCTCACAGTCCTGAATGAAACCCTGAGGGTGCTGGGGAAACAAGTTGATCTTGGCTTCATGCTTTGGACTGTATAGAATATATATATATATGTGTGTGTGAATGAATATGCAATGTGTTTTCTTAAGTAGAGTTGGAAATTAAGTGGAAATAGACTAAGCACAGCCAGGATGGAATGAAATGGTGTCCAGTCCGGATAGAATGGAATGGGCTGTCCAGTCATGATGGAATGGAATGGGCTGTCCAGTCCTGATGGAATGGAATGGGCTGTCCAGTCATGATGGAATGGAATGGAATGGGCTGTCCAGTCATGATGGAATGGAATGGGCTGTCCAGTCCTGATGGAATGGAATGGAATGGGCTGTCCAGTCCTGATGGAATGGAATGGAATGGGCTGTCCAGTCATGATGGAATGGAATGGGCTGTCCAGTCCTGATGGAATGGAATGGAAATCAGTCAGCTACTGGGAACCGGGCGAGCTTAGACTGAGATCAGTCAGATACTGGGAAACGGGCAAGCTTCGATGAGATCAGTCAGCTACTGGGAACCGGGCAAGCTTAGACACTGAGATCAGTCAGCTACTGGGAATCGGGCGAGCTTCAATGAGATCAGTCAGCCACTGGGAACCGGGCGAGCTTCAATGAGATCAGTCAGCCACTGGGAACCGGGCGAGCTTCGATGAGATCAGTCAGCTACTGGGAACCGGGCGAGCTTCGATGAGATCAGTCAGCTACTGGGAACCGGGCGAGCTTCGATGAGATCAGTCAGCTACTGGGAACCGGGCGAGCTTAGACTGAGATCAGTCAGCTACTGGGAACCAGGCGAGCTTAGACTGAGATCAGTCAGCTACTGGGAACCAGGCGAGCTTCAATGAGATCAGTCAGCTACTGGGAACCGGGCGAGCTTAGACTGAGATCAGTCAGCTACTGGGAACCGGGCGAGCTTAGACTGAGATCAGTCAGCTACTACTGACTGGAAGCTACAGGCGAGCTTCGACTGAGATCAGTCAGCCACTGGGAACCGGGCGAGCTTCGATGAGATCAGTCAGCCACTGGGAACCGGGCGAGCTTAGACTGAGATCAGTCAGCTACTGGGAACCGGGTGAGCTTCGATGAGATCAGTCAGCTACTGGGAACCAGGAGAGCTTCGATGAGATCAGTCAGCTACTGGGAACCGGGCGAGCTTCAATGAGATCAGTCAGCTACTGGGAACCGGGTGAGCTTAGACTAAGATCAGTTAGCTACTGGGAACCGGGCGAGCTTCAATGAGATGAATAGCACTCACATGAATAACTCACAGTGTGGAGCGGGGTTCTGCAGACTCATAGTGTGGAGCGGGGTTCTGCAGACTCTCAGTCTGCATTGAAATGTTCAGCATGATATCCCTGTAGGGATGGCACACCTCCTTGAAGGAGCAACAGTCAAGTGTTACAACATCCTATTCATTTACAGGGGTGGAAATAATAAGACTCCCATTGCAGAGCAGTGATCCACACCTGAGTTTGTTAATCACATTGTGGCTGATCAACCTTGTAGTAAAACCTGCAATGGCCGAAGCTGCTATGCAGTAGGAGTCGTTTTACCCAACCTGATTTATCAACTTAGTCTTACTGGAAATGGGCAGAGCCTAATCAAAACTGAATAGGTGAAATAAATGCTAGACAAGCATTTATTTGCATGATGCATTGTAAAGTTTTAACATTACTTCCCTTGATTTAAATTCAACACTCTTCAGTATGTATTCCAGTATGTTGTTATTGTAAAGAACAGCTGTGAGAGGTGACAGCCAGGTGCTGCTTTGCAAAGTCATCCCATTCATCCTGGAGGAGGGAAAGCAGTGGGAAGTTTAGTTGCTCAATCATGAGCGGGATTACTGAGTGATCTGTTCTGTCCAGCTGGTCGGGGGAGGCATATTAGATGGAAGCCTTGTTTCACAGAATTCCCGTCAAGACAGTGAGCGTCCAATCTGAATGCGTGGACGAGCTGTGCCAAACCGCTCCCCGCCATCCCTCCGCTGCCCCTCCCCTCGCAAGAGGATCGGTACGGTAATATATAAACAGGGCTGTCCGTGAGGACGGGCACTTCACAGGAGCGGAATCAGCGATCAAGCGGGTTGTAAGCACGGAACATTGTGAGTATCTCATGAAACGGTGTGTTTAGGGAGTATTGGGAACTCTGGGTCGATTGCAGCGTACCAAAGTAAGTCCACCTGATGCGTCTAACTAGCGCATGTGTTAACCCCGATTGCAGCACTCCAGAAGATAAGCACCACATGTGGCTCATCCGCTAAATCAGGCTAAACACGGTCCTGATTGCAGCAGCGTGCCAAATCGGACGTGAGATGATCCTGTTCTGGTGGACCAACGTAGTACTATGAAGTATAAAACTAACTTAGTGCGTGTGCCCGTCCTACGTTTATACAGCACATTTTAAAAGCAAAGGCGGCTCATTATTCTCTGAAATGACGTCTGCAGCATTTTGTTCAGTAAGGTTCGCTCGCCGGTGCCGAGTCGCAGGAAGCGTTTCACTGTAGACCCGCATCACCAAGTGAAAGGCATCGCTAAAATGTAACAGAATGCAGAACTGTACTTTTTAATTATATACAATTGACAATTGCACTGTGTACGTGATATCATTACCTTGTATCGTCGATACACAATATTAAGCAATTATATGGGTTCTAGGTAGACCTGAGAATGTAGCCTGTAATTTTAAATATGCGCCGCCTTTTTCATTTTTCTCATTTGTTGTGGTTGAGGAACAAAATATTCTGAAGTCTGGTTTTGTTTTGTTCATACAAAATGTTGCAAAAACTGTAAAGTGCCACACAATAAGATGCTCCTATATTTAAATAATAATGATTTAACAAATGCACGTTTGATGTATTCAGTTTAACCGACTGAAAGTGTTAATTAAGGTTTAAAGGGAGGGAGAGCGAAGGAAAATAAAACTGCAAACGAGAAGCCCTTATTATGGGTTAGCCCTCGTTGTCTGGCTAACTCGCTGTTTTCAGTATTAATTGACTACAGATCTGCACGATTTGCTAGACCGCTTTTTAATCCACTTGACGCGGACTAAGTCACTGGTACGCTGCAGTCGACTCTGATTTTCTAGTGTTGTTTCTCTGGGTATTTTTGTTCGGACGAGACAGTCCACTTAATGTACTTTATTTGGTTTGCGGTGTTTACAGGCATGCCTAATTCAAAGCTTTCTGAAGAGGCGCTCGAGTGTAGTGCAATCCAGCTGCGGTTTGCGTTGATTCGTGCAGCGGCTCCAATGCTAGATTGTGTTTGTTTTTTGTATTTGCGTTGTTAGCAGACAGCCCTGCAGCATGTCGATTGTATTATTCTGGAGCGCATGTGTTAAACACGCATCCAAAAGCTGGATAAAGTGCAGCTCGGCTTTCAATTCCGGCTCGTGTTCAAACTGGAAACGTGATTCGGGGTCAGTTGTACCAAATGTATTCCACGTGGCTAGGTTTACTTTACCTAAACTAAGATTGGGTCGCCAAGGCTACTACTAATCAGGGGCTTGTGAAACCAGCCATCCATGTGTCTAACTAGCGTTTAATCAGGTCTAGAGAAGACTGGCCTCCACTGTTCCGCCGCAGAACATCACGTTGGAAAACTGGTCTAGTTTACGTCAAGGAATTTTATTTATTACAAATTATTATTTGATAAAGGGCCATTAATATAGAATTGTAGCGCGATGTATGATCCTATCTGCGCAATGAAGACATGTCAGTCTGCATACTGTAGTTCCCTTTTTTGCTTTTTAAATGCTAATCGCGATTAGCATAAATATGTACATCATTTTGGAGTATCGTCATGTTAAGTGTGATGTAACCAACGATAGATATCATGTCACTGTTTCATGTTTCTTCAATGGGAAGTGGTTGTAACCAAGGCCACCGCGCCTGCTTCCCTGAGGCAATACCTCCGGCGTCCTTTTCAGCAGTGGAGCGGCGAGCGTGTGGCCTCCCGGCTCTCTCGTATTGTACGGGCTAGACCAATCCAGACTGTCGTGTGGCAATGAGTTTGTCAACTCATACACGCTGACAGATGAAATTGTAGCCGTATTAGTCCAGAGATGATAAACAAACAAATGATAGACAAAGAAAGTACTGATGACGAGCGATCAGCGGTAACTGTTTATTGCGCATGCGCCGCGGAACAGTGCTCATAAAATAGCATTTTTCATAATTACGTTTTGTCATAATTTGCTAATGTGAAATCTACTGCAAAAGTTCCGTCATGTTTTTAACATGGTGAAAACCAACAGCATTTTAGGTCTCCATTGACTCCCGTAGATTTGTTTTGCCTCACTCTCTTTATACCACAGTGTTTTAAGCGCAATGAGACGAAAGTCTCCATGAAAATCAGCAGAGTCGAGTGTCTTGTTAAATGGAATATCTTGAAACGCCCTTCTAATAAATTGCATTATTATTGCTTGAAGCAGTTTGAGTGAGGCTGGATTTTTATTGATGTAAAATATTAGTGTGTGCTCCCATTGGCTAGAAAGGTTGCAGTGTTTTCGGCACAGTGCCAGATGGACGGTTAGAAGTTTGATTAATTGGAAGTTTGCAGGTCTATACAGCCTTGCGTATTAATGAATTATTAGATTAACAGATACGTTTGTGAATTACAGTAGGAATTGACAAATTTCTGGATTAATTGCGGGACAAATTTACCAATTCACGCATTGACAAACACGTTTAATAGCTGCACAGCTTTGGCACGAATCGCGCTCCATAGTATTCTGTGTGCCTCCTACGCCTTCTGTTGATCAAATACAGCAGGACAGCTGCATTTTCCATCTCAGACCAGTACATCAGAAACCTTTATTCCGTACACTTCTGTTCGGGCAGTCAGCGCCTGACGCAAAGTGTGTTTATTCTAGAGGGTGGCGCAGAACGTTTGGACCCAGCAGACCCCATTATTGGTGTGACTTGTTCCTGTCAGGTAAAGTTTAAGACAGTTCCCGGGATCGTGTGTTTGGTCGCTGCAATCGGGATTAAGCGAGTGCAGATCTGCAGGGTTGTCTCGTTTGCATTTCAGTCCTCTTGATGTGACTATCGCTGGTACGCTGCTGGCCCTTCAGTCCTTGCTGATAGCAGGATTTCAGAGCAGTGTTTGATGTTCAAGCTGTTTGGCTGGTCTGTGTTATTGTGACGAATCTGCTGTGCTTCTCACACAGGAGCAAGATGGGAGGAGCCTCTCACCTGATCTGCACAGTAGCGCTGCTGCTGTGTCTGTCTATCACTGCCAGCACCCAGGTGAGAACAGAGAGAGGGGGGAGGGGTAATGTAGGGGCTCTGTGCCTCTATCACTGCCAGCACCCAGGTGAGAACAGAGAGAGAGGGGGGAGGGGTAATGCAGGGGCTCTGTGCCTCTATCACTGCCAGCACCCAGGTGAGAACAGAGAGAGGGGGGAGGGGTAATGCAGGGGCTCTGTGCCTCTATCACTGCCAGCACCCAGGTGAGAACAGAGAGAGGGGGGAGGGGTAATGCAGGGGCTCTGTGCCTCTATCACTGCCAGCACCCAGGTGAGAACAGAGAGAGAGGGGGGAGGGGTAATGCAGGGGCTCTGTGCCTCTATCACTGCCAGCACCCAGGTGAGAACAGAGAGAGAGGGGGGAGGGGTAATGCAGGGGCTCTGTGCCTCTATCACTGCCAGCACCCAGGTGAGAACAGAGAGAGAGGGGGGAGGGGTAATGCAGGGGCTCTGTGCCTCTATCACTGCCAGCACCCAGGTGAGAACAGAGAGAGGGGGGAGGGGTAATGCAGGGGCTCTGTGCCTCTATCACTGCCAGCACCCAGGTGAGAACAGAGAGAGAGGGGGGAGGGGTAATGCAGGGGCTCTGTGCCTCTATCACTGCCAGCACCCAGGTGAGAACAGAGAGAGAGGGGGGAGGGGTAATGCAGGGGCTCTGTGCCTCTATCACTGCCAGCACCCAGGTGAGAACAGAGAGAGAGGGGGGAGGGGTAATGCAGGGGCTCTGTGCCTCTATCACTGCCAGCACCCAGGTGAGAACAGAGAGAGGGGGGAGGGGTAATGCAGGGGCTCTGTGCCTCTATCACTGCCAGCACCCAGGTGAGAACAGAGAGAGAGGGGGGAGGGGTAATGCAGGGGCTCTGTGCCTCTATCACTGCCAGCACCCAGGTGAGAACAGAGAGAGGGGGGAGGGGTAATGCAGGGGCTCTGTGCCTCTATCACTGCCAGCACCCAGGTGAGAACAGAGAGAGAGGGGAGGGGTAATGCAGGGGGCTCTCAAGGGGGGGGAGTTTAACATGTATTTATTTATTTATTTATTTTTCTACAGAAACCACCAGCACAAGGTATTTATATATTTATTCATTTTCTTGTGCATGCAATGCATGTCTTCATCCTTGTAAGACCAGAGTGAGTCCCACACTTCAGACAGGCTCTGGTTCATTCCTCCCTCCCTCTGAGAGCTGTCTGTCTCCTCAGGCACAGACTGCACTCAGATCAAAGAACTGAACCCGCAGGCCGTCAGCGGAGTCTACCTGATCCAGCCAGCCAGAGCCAGCCTCCCCTTCCAGGTGAGTCTCTGAGCTCATCTCCTCTTACTGTCAGGGGTTCTGATGGAGCTGCTCTGAGCTCATCTCCTCTCAGCACTGTCAGGGGTTCTAGTGGAGCTGCTCTGAGCTCATCTCCTCTCAGCACTGTCAGGGGTTCTAGTGGAACTGCTCTGAGCTCATCTCCTTTCAGCACTGTCAGGGGTTCTAGTGGAACTGCTCTGAGCTCATCTCCTTTCAGCACTGTCAGGGGTTCTAGTGGAACTGCTCTGAGCTCATCTCCTCTCAGCACTGTCAGGGGTTCTAGTGGAACTGCTCTGAGCTCATCTCCTTTCAGCACTGTCAGGGGTTCTAGTGGAGCTGCTCTGAGCTCATCTCCTTTCAGCACTGTCAGGGGTTCTAGTGGAACTGCTCTGAGCTCATCTCCTCTCAGCACTGTCAGGGGTTCTAGTGGAACTGCTCTGAGCTCATCTCCTTTCAGCACTGTCAGGGGTTCTAGTGGAACTGCTCTGAGCTCATCTCCTCTCAGCACTGTCAGGGGTTCTAGTGGAACTGCTCTGAGCTCATCTCCTTTCAGCACTGTCAGGGGTTCTAGTGGAGCTGCTCTGAGCTCATCTCCTTTCAGCACTGTCAGGGGTTCTAGTGGAACTGCTCTGAGCTCATCTCCTTTCAGCACTGTCAGGGGTTCTAGTGGAACTGCTCTGAGCTCATCTCCTCTCAGCACTGTCAGGGGTTCTAGTGGAACTGCTCTGAGCTCATCTCCTTTCAGCACTGTCAGGGGTTCTAGTGGAACTGCTCTGAGCTCATCTCCTTTCAGCACTGTCAGGGGTTCTAGTGGAGCTGCTCTGAGCTCATCTCCTCTCAGCACTGTCATGGGTTCTAGTGGAGCTGCTCCATGTGATTCTGCTCATATTGTAACCAGCATTCAGAACTGTTAAACACTCAATCGTGTCATTTAGAAATGCTAAACTCAATAACAAATGTCTTTCAATTGAATACACTGAGACTTCTAGTCAGAGTTTATCATGGATATTGTTTAAACAAATGCACTGATTTTAAACTAATTGTTTCTTATTTCTTAGCATAAAACAGACTCGTTAGGCTTGCAGCCTGAATGTATTTATTGTGCGGCAGTGACTGCTATTGCCACCAGAGGGAGACTGTGGCACACTGTGTCTCTGGGTGCTGGTCTGATGCTGCTTTTTAATGATTTGTGTCATACAAGCAGCTATCAGAACCATGGTGTGCATCGTGATGTGTGGGTGTCACTGCAGGGGAGATGGTAATGTGTGTGTGGCTCCTGTTCTGTACTCGCTGTCCCTCTGTGCGTGGAAGGTGTTCTGTGACATGGCTGCGGATGGGGGCTGGACGGTCCTACAGAGGCGCAGCGGCACAGAGAACCTGTCTTTCCGCAGGAGCTGGGCGCAGTACAGGAATGGCTTCGGGAAACTCCACGGTGAGACTCCTCTCCCACAGGCTTCCAGTGCTCCGGGATTCTCGTCACGCAGTCATTGAGGCTTGATTGTACTTGTAGTGGAGTGAGGGTGGTCTATCACTCGGAGTGGAGGTTCTCTGTTTTATGCAGGGGGGTGCATAGCTGGGAAGGTTAAGATTGAAATAAAGCTCTACAAAAATCAGTCAAGTTTTAAATAGATATAAAGTTCTGCACTCTGCATCAGTAAGTCTAGAAACCAAACGTTAATATAATGTCTTACAAGCCTCTGGGAGGCAGACTGCTGCACTGCCTCAGCTGCAGCAGAGAGGAAACTACCTGGAGGCACTTGGTACTGTACAATTAGTACAGTCCTGTGTCTCTGTCCTGTCCCCTTTGTGTGTGTGTGTCCTGATCTCTCTCTGTCTGTGTCCCAGGTGAGCACTGGCTGGGTCTGGAGAAGATGTTTTCTCTGACTGGAAGCCAGGGGGACAGGTTCCTCCTGCGTGTGGAGCTGCAGGACTTCGAGGGGGGCTCTGCCTTTGCCGACTACTCCACGTTCCGACTCGGCAGCAAGGAGTCATCCTACAGGCTGCACATCGGGGCTTACTCTGGCACTGCAGGTACAGTGTGCTAACAAGACTGACGCTGTGTGTGACTGTCTCCTCTCTCTCTCTCTCTCTCTCTGTGTGTGTGTGTGACTGACTCTCTCTCTCTGTGTGTGTGACTGACTCTCTCTCTCTCTCTCTGTGTGTGTGACTGACTCTCCTCTCTCTCTCTCTCTGTGTGTGTGACTGACTCTCTCTCTCTCTCTGTGTGTGTGACTGACTCTCCTCTCTCTCTCTCTCTCTCTCTCTCTCTCTCTCTGTGTGTGTGATGACTCTCTCTCTCTCTCTCTCTCTCTCTCTCTCTGTGTGTGTGACTGACTCTCCTCTCTCTCTGTGTGTGTGTGACTGACTCTCCTCTCTCTCTCTCTCTCTCTGTGTGTGTGACTGACTCTCTCTCTCTGTGTGTGTGTGTGTGTGACTGACTCTCTCTCTCTCTGTGTGTGTGTGACTGACTCTCTCTCTCTCTCTCTCTCTCTCTCTCTCTCTCTCTCTGTGTGTGTGACTGACTCTCTCACTCTCTCTCTGTGTGTGTGACTGACTCTCCTCTCTCTCTCTCTCTCTCTCTCTCTCTATCTGTGTGTGTGACTGACTCTCTGACTCTCTCACTCTCTCTCTGTGTGTGTGACTGACTCTCTCTCTCTGTGTGTGACTGACTGACTCTCCTCTCTCTCTCTCTCTCTCTCTCTCTGTTCACACTGACTGAGAGAGTGATAGAGAGACACCACACACTGCTGAGAGGAGACACACACACTACTGACTAGAGGAGAGAGAGACACACCCCACTGACTCTCCCCTCTCTCTCTCTCTCTCTCTGTGTGTGTGACTGACTCTCTCTCTCTCTCTCTGTGTGTGTGACTGACTCTCTCTCTCTCTCTGTGTGTGACTGACTCTCTCTCTCTCTCTCTCTCTCTCTCTCTCTCTCTCTGTGTGTGTGACCTTGACTCTCCCTCTGTGGTGTGACTCACTCTCCTCTGACTTCTCTCTCTCTCTGTGTGTGTGACTGACGCCATCTCTCCTCTCTCTCCTCTCTCTCTCTCTCCTTTCACACAATCACTGACTGAGAGACGAGAGACATCTCCTCTCTCTCCTGAGTGACTGAGACTCTCTCTCTCACTGTGTGTGTGACCCTCTCTCTCTGAGATCTCTCTCCTCTCTCTCTCTGTCTGTGTGCCTCTCTCACTCACTCTCGTGTGTGTGACCTGAGAGATAGACTGAGAGAGAGACTGACTCATTGACTGCCACTCTCGGCTCTGTGAGTGTTGTGAGACTGACACTCACACTCTCCTCTCTGTGTTGTACTGACCATCTCTCTCTCTCTCTCTCTCTCTCTCTCTCTCTCTCTCTCTGTGACTCTCTCTCTCTGTGTGTGTCTCTCTCTCTCTCTCTCTCTCTCTGTGTGTGTGACTGACTCTCTCTCTCTCTCTCTCTCTCTCTCTCTCTCTCTCTCTCTCTCTCTCTCTCTCTCTCTCTCTCTCTCTCTGTGTGTGACTGACTCTCTCTCTCTCTCTGTGTGTGTGTGCTGGACCTGAGAAGATAGAGATAAGACCCCTCGTTGAGAGTGTGTGTGTGTGACTTGTCCAGCTCCTCCTGTGTGGGTGAGTGGTCTCTCATCTCTTTCTCTCTCTCTCTCTCTCTCTCTCTGTGTGTGTCTCTCTCTCTCTCTCTCTCTCTTGCTCCTGTAGACTCCTGTGTCTCTGTGTGTCTCTCTGACTCTCTCTCTCAGACTGGTGTGACTGTTAGACTCTCTCTCCTCTGATACTCTCTCTCTCTCTCTCTGTGTGTGTCTGACTGACTCTCGTCTCATCTGACCTCTCCTCTCTCTCTCTCTCTGTGTGACTTCTCTCTCTCTCTCTCTCTCTGAGAGTGTGTGACTCACTCACACTCTCTGACTGAGAGTGTGACTCTCTGACTCTCTCTCCTCTCTCCTGTTTGTGTGTGTGTGTGTGTGTCTCTCTCTCTCTCTCTCTGTGTGTGTGACTGACTCTCCCCTCTCTCTCTCTCTGTGTGTGACTGACTCTCTCTCTCCGTGACACTCACTGTGAAGAGTGAGACACTCCTCTCTCTGAAGTGTGTGATCAACTCTCTCTCTCTCTCTGTGTGTGTGTGACTGACTCTCTCTCTCTCTCACTGACTCTCCCAGAGCGGACACTCCTCTCCTGTGTCCTCTCTATCTCTCTGTGTGTGTGTCTCTCTCTCTCTCTGTGTGTGACACTCTCTCTCTGTGTGTGACACTCTCTCTCTGTGTGTGACACTCTCTCTCTCTCTCTGTGTGTGACTCTCTCTCTCTGTGTGTGTGACTTCTCTCTCTCTCTCTCCCTCTCTTCCCCCCCCTCTCTCTGGTGTTGCTCGCTCTCTTTCACTGTGTGTGACAGATAGAGAGATCCTCTTCTGACTGATGTGGAGAGAGACTGACTCTGGCACTGCTGACTGAGAGCGAGAGACTCACACTGTTGACCTGAGAGAGACACTCTCTCTGACTCTCTCCTCTCTCTCACACACACTGTACTGACTCTCTCTGAGAGTTCTCTGACTGTCCTGTGACGCTCTCTCTCTCTCTCGTGTCTCTCTCTTGGAGTCTCACTCTCTCTCGTCTCTGTGTGATGAGACTTCTGTGACCACGCTGAGAGAGAGAGATAGACACTCACTCTCCTAGATGACTGTGAGAGACACACCTGACTGAGATCTCTCTCTGACTGGGTGAGACTGACTCTCTCCTCTCTCTCTCTCTCTCTGTGTGTGTGAACTCCTCTCTCTCTCTCTCTCTCTCTCCTCTCTGTGTGACTGGCTCTCTCTCTCTCTCTCTCTCTCTCTCTCTGTGTCCTCCTCTCGTGAAGACTGTGACTCTATTCCTCTCCTCTCTCAGACTGTGGTGTGTGTGAGACTACTGACTCTCTCTGTGTGGTCTCGACTCTCTCCCACTCCTCTCCAGACACTCTGACTGAGAAGTGACCTCTCTCTCTCCGCTCTCTCGGTGTCTCTCTCTCTCTCTCTCACTGTGACTGGCTCTGTCCTCTCTGACACTCTCTCTCTCTCTCCCTGACACTCTCTCTCTCCTCGAGATGCTGGCTCTCTACTCTCTCTCCGCTCTCTCTTGAGACTCGCTGTTTTGTGTTACACTGTCTCTCCTCTCTGTCTCTCTCTCTCTCTCTCTGACTGGCTCTCTCTGTGTGACTGACTGACTCTCTCTCTCTCTGTGTGACACTCTCTCTCTCTCTCTCTCTGACTCCGGTGACACCACACTCTGGAGAGAGAGAGACTCTCACTGAGAGAGAGAGACACAATCGCTCCTCTCTGTGTGTCTCTCTCTCTCTC